>NC_134358.1:141187123-141318777 GCF_048569485.1 Anomaloglossus baeobatrachus
CTGACCAATATCTGAGGGGACTTAGGAGGTCCCTTCCATAAAGTCCAAAAATAGGGCAGATCCCTTTCTAGGATCACGTCATAGGGAAGAGTGTTAATAAGTCCCACCTCATGTTGCACCTGACCGCAAGGTGCTGTGATGGTGACAATCCCCGTGGGATAGTCTCGGCGGTCCCCATGTATGCAAACCACCCCCACGGTACGTCCTGTGGCTTTTACTTTAGCCCTCAAGGTTGATCGCACAAGGGACACTAAGCTTCCGGAATCCAAAAAGCCTGTAACCGGACATCCATTCACCTGTATTTGGCACAAGTGGGGCTCAGTCTCTGGGGAGACCAGGTCAGCGGTACACACCACCTGAGCATACATTGAACCCCGCCGGGTAACCCCACAATCCATGGGCTCCGTGGTGAGTGGACACTGGGCTTCCATATATCCCACCCGCTGGCACCGCCAACATCTAATAGGGAAGGAAACCCCCTTGACGAGTTGTCGTTTAGGGTATATAGCCTTCCGGACCTCAGGGACGGAGGGCGCGGCCTCAGACGGGACGGTAGCGGACTCCTGCCCCGGTGTCAGCGGTGGGTCCTTGGCCCTAGGCTTGGAGGGGCCGGACCGCCGAGCGGTACGCAAAGTCTCAGTGTCCCGTATCAAGTCCTGCGTAGCCACATGCCGCTCTACCAGGCCCACTAATTGGTCCAGGGTACTTGGGTCGCCCTGTCCTACCCACCGTTGAATGGTGACGGGTAAAGTGCGCACAAAACGATCAACTACTACCCTTTCCACCATTTGCGCCGGGCTCAGAGTGTCAGGCTGCAACCACTTCTTTACGAGATGCAACAAGTCATAGGCCTGGGAGTGTACGGGTTTGGCTTCCTCATAGAACCACTGATTTACCCGCTGAGCCCGTACATAGGTATTCACCCCCATCCGAGCAAGTATTTTGGCTTTCAGGGTCGCATATTCTAAGGCGTCCTCAGTACAGAGGTCCAGGTACGCTTTTTGGGGCTCCCCCGTCAGATAGGGTGACAATACCTCAGCCCACTGGGGGGTCGGCAGCTTTTCCCGCTCGGCCACCCGCTCAAACACCGCCAGGAACGCTTCCACATCATCCCCCGGGGTCATCTTTTGCAACGCTTGTCTCACCGCTTTCCG
This sequence comes from Anomaloglossus baeobatrachus, assembly GCF_048569485.1. Taxonomy (NCBI): domain Eukaryota; kingdom Metazoa; phylum Chordata; class Amphibia; order Anura; family Aromobatidae; genus Anomaloglossus; species Anomaloglossus baeobatrachus. The sequence goes on from NC_134358.1 coordinate 141,188,278, forward strand.
GACGCTGCCGTCGTCACCCGGTCCCGGGGTTGTTGCTGCCGGTCCGGCACGGATCGACTTGGCCAGGAGAACCATCTGTTCTTGGTGCCTTTGCTCCTGCAATTTCAAAGAGTGCTGCTGATGATCCAACGACCGGAGCAGGTGTGCATTGATCTGTTGCTGCTGCTTTAGTATTTCCTCCATGGCGTCACCGGGTTTGGGCTGTAGTATAGCCGCTTGAATCCAGGACATGTGCTACCGGGTCACCAGAAATGGAAGCTACACCTCACCGGGCTGGCATGCCCGCCGATTCTCCACCATATGTGAGGTAGCGTGGTCGGCTGCGCAGCAGAAGACACGGGATCCAGGCACCAAGGGTCACAGCACACGGTTTAATGTCCAAACAAAAGTCCACAACAGTACACATGTGCCTCTCCGGCAGAGAACTCAGGGAGTTGTGTTGACTCCCTCACACCCGGCACCCCCGCCCTTGTTCCTGTTTCCTTTTAACCCTTCCTTCAGCCTGTAGGGAAACAGCATTAACCCTGGAGTGGAGTTACTTTCTATCATGGAGTGAGCACAACCGGGGCGAGACATACCGGCCGTCATAGATAACCCCGGTCACAGTCTCACAGCACCTAGAAACACATGCACGCTCCTGTCAGAAGTGTGCACTTCTTTGCCAGTGATGTGGCTTTTTTTGTTTTTTAATTATTTAAATAATTAAAGAAAAAAAAAACGATGTGCGGTCCCCCCTAATTTTCATCCCCAGCCATGATAATGCCGGCTGAGGGCTGTTAGTCTCAGCCCGCAGCCGCCTGGAATTGCCGCATCTATTAGATGTGACAATCCCGGTGCAATATCAGCTCTTCTCAATTGTACTGGAGTGGTGGCAATTGCGGTAATAAGGGGTTAATAGCAGTGCACAGCTGCTACTAAACCCTAGCTTAGTAATGACACAGGTGTCTATGAGATACCTGCATCACACTAACCTGTAAGTGAATATAAATATACACAGACACAGACAAAGCACACACCCTCCTTCACCTCTTTATTAACCCCCAACACCCTGCAGGTCCGGCGTAATGCACACAAGGTCCCACGCCGCTTCCGCTCTGCTACATAGCCAGCGGACATACAGCATGACTGCAGGCTGTGCAGACAATGACAGCCAAGATGACTGCATGGCAGGCATATATTGTCACAGGCTGGGGGCGCATGTGCCTGCAACCAATCACAAATGAGAGGACAGCCGACGGGTGGGGAAAACAAGGAAAGCTGTGTGTGTATACGATGCACAGTAAAGGAAGTGAATGCGCGACCCGGAAGCAGTGTGCCACCATGACACCAAAGGGCACTTTACACGCTACGATATTGCTATCGATATCGCTAGCGAGCGTACCCACCCCCGTCGGTTGTGCGACAGGGGCAAATCGCTGCCCGTGGTGCACAACATCGCTTACACCCGTCACATGAACTTATCTTGCCTGCGACATCGCTGTGACCGGTTTGCGATCATTGATCGTCGCTCCTAGCTGTCACACGCTGCGACGTCGCTAACGACGCCGGATGTGCATCACAAACACCATGACCCCGACGATATATCGTTAGCGATGTCGCAGCGTGTAGAGCACCCTCAAGTCTCGGTAAGTATGAAATGCTGTTTTACTTCTATTTTTCTTTATTTTTCAATTATTTTCCCAAGTGCCGGATCCGGATCGCGCACCCAGAATTCCGGATCCGGCACCCCGAAATCTTTGAAACTGTGTGGATCCGGACTTTTACAGTTCGGATCCGCTCAGCCCTAATTTTAACCTGTCAAAGTGACACTGGTCAGAATTGCAAAAAATGGCCTGGTCATGAAGGTGAAAAACATGAAAACCAGGGGTAAAGGGGTTAAACAAATAAATACAAACAGCAGTTTAGTACAATTTATTCCCATCTTAACTCCCTGAATCCAAAGTCCCTGAGTGTCAAGTAACACACTTAATCGAAATCACACTTAGAAACAATTCACACTCACCCACTCTTTCACATTTAGAATGGAAGATGATTTAATCCCTTCACGACTTTGAACGTAGTGGTACATCCAAGTTCTTGTCTCTCCCTTTGATACGGGTTTTCACACCGAGACTGCATTATTCCCTGCATATGTCAGCAGATCTGATCTGCCAACATGTGCCTCTAACAGATGGGGGTGGATTGGAGATCCAGTCCACTCCTATTAATTAGTTAAATCCCACTGTCAATCTCTGAAACAGGATAAAACTAGTGATGAGCGAGCATGCTTGTAACTACTCGGTGCTCGCACGAGTATCGCTGTACTCGGGCTGCTCAGCGGGGACCGAGTAATCTCGCGATACTCGTGCTGTACTCGTGGTCTTCATTTCTGCATGTTGGCGCTCTTTTGAGAGCCAGCCCTCATGCAGGGATTGGCTGGCAGACCACTGCAATGCCACAGCCCTGTTAGTTGTGGAATTGCAGTGATTGGCCGGCCTGCACAGCGTGACCGAGCCTTTATATCGGCCGGCGCGCTGTGCTCTGCTCACAGCTATCCAGACAGTCAGTGCAGGGAGAGTGTCGCTGATTCAGGGAAAGCTTTGCGGCCCTTTATAGCTTTTTCAGTTGCAGGGCTGCAAACAGTGTGACCAAAAGTCCTTCTCAGGACTATTCTAGTTGTATACAGGCAGGCAGGGTATAGCCAGGTCGGAGTAGTAGCAGAGTCCTTCTCAGGACTATTGTTGCTATATACAGGCAGGGTATAGCCAGGTCTGAATACAGGCTAGTGACCAAAAGAGTCCTTGTCAGGACTATTGTACCAGTATACAGGCAGGCAGGCAGGCAGGGTAGTGGTGACCGTATACCAGCCTTCATCATATCTGGGGCTGGTGTACACAGTGTAAAACAGTCCAGATAGTGTCTGACTTGTCTGTAATTGTCGCTCCCCAAAAAAACCTGTTAGGTTCTTATTGCGTCCGTGCTTGGTTTTTAAAACCGTACGTGTGTGCCTGTTGGTGGCAGCGTACAGGTGCACTTGTGTGCAATTTCCAGAAACTTTGATATAACGCACAAGTAGTGAATATACACGTCAGCAGTGCACAGCATTGCAAAATGCGCAAGGGCATTGGCAAGGAACAAGGAAGTGGACGTGATGGTGGTGCAGGCAGAGGCCGAGGTCGTGGGCAAGCTCTAATTTCGCCACAACAAAGGGCCACATCTAGTCGCTCGCACGTCCTGTCCCAAATTCTTGGGGACCGCAGCAGTACACCGCTCTTGAACCAAGACCAGTGTCAACAGGTTGTTAGTTGGATAGCAGATAATGCTTCCAGTCAGATTGGCACCACCACAAACACTCTGTCTTCCACACGGTCAAGTGTCAGTAGCCGTGATACTGCACCGCACATTTCTGAACCTGATCCTCCTTCCTACCACCAGGCTGAGTACACGTCCTCCTCGGACATTAATGATCCCACACTTGGACACTCGGAAGAGCTGTTCACGTTTCCATTCACACATTCTGGCCTCTCGCCAGCTCATATTGAAGTGGGTCATGAGGAGATCGTCTGTACAGATGGCCAAATATTTGAGCAGCCACGTTCTCACGAAGTTGGCAACGTGTCTCAACAAGTGGTGGACGATGATGAGACACAATTGTCAGGAAGTCAGGAGGAGGAGCAGGGTGCGGAAGAGGAAGACGACGTGGTGGATGATCCAGTAACTGACCCAACCTGGCAGGAGGATATGCAGAGCGAGGACAGCAGTGCACAGGGGGAGGGAGGCGTAGCATCACAACAGGCAGTAAGAAGCAGGGTGGTGGCCCCAGGCAGAAGTCAGGCAACCGTTCCCCGGAACAACACGACGACACAAGGTGCCTGTACAAATGTTAGGTCTTCCCGAGTCTGGCAGTTTTTTAAGTTGGATCCAGATGATTCAAAAAAGGCCATTTGCAACACCTGCCGTGCCAGCATCAGCAGGGGTACCAAAACTAGCAGCCTGACCACCACCAGCATGATCAGGCACATGTCAGCCAAGCACCCGACTTTGTGGGAAGTACAACAGAGTCGAGGAGCAGTGCTTGCTGATGTCACTGCTACGTCTTCGCTGGTTGTGCATGCGAGCCAATCCCCTGTCCATGCTGCCTGCGAACAAGCCTCCTCCACTCCTGCACCTGCAGTTGCCTACGCAGAAAGAACACCATCATCAAGCACGTCCTTGTCCCAGCGCAGCGTTCAGTTATCCATTCAGCAAACCTTTGAACGCAGGCGCAAATACACTGCCAACACCCCACATGCCACAGTTCTAAATGCTAACATTTCGCGACTGCTTGCGCTGGAAATGTTGCCTTTTAGGCTGGTGGAGACAGAAGCATTCCGTGACCTGATGGCGGCAGCTGTCCCACGTTACTCGGTCCCCAGCCGCCACTATTTCTCCCGGTGTGCCGTCCCCGCGTTGCATAACCACGTGTCACAAAACATCACACGTGCCCTGAACAACGCTGTTTCACCCAAGGTCCACCTAACCACAGACACGTGGACAAGTGCTTGTGGGCAAGGCCGCTACATCTCGTTGACGGCACACTGGGTTAATATTGTGGAAGCTGGGACCCAGTCTGAGCGAGGGACGGAACACGTCCTTCCCACACCAAGGTTTGCAGGCCCTACCTCAGTCAGTGTTTCACCCACACTCTACAGCTCCGGAATGTCATGCTCTTCAGCCTCCTCCTCCTCCTGCGCATCCTCATCCACTGTACCCTCCACACCAGTCACAAGCTGGAAGCACTGCAGCACTGCCTCGGCGAAGCGGCAACAGGCTGTGCTGAAGCTAATCTGCATAGGTGACAAACCCCACAATGAAGAAGAGCTGTGGACAGCTCTGAAACAGCAGGCAGATCACTGGCTCACACCTCTGAACCTAAAGCCAGGAAAGGTCGTGTGTGACAATGGCCGGAACCTGGTGGCGGCTTTGAGGCGAGGCCAGCTGACACATGTTCCATGCGTGGCCCATGTGCTCAACCTCGTGGTTCAGCGGTTTCTAAAGTCATACCCAGAGCTGTCTGATCTGCTGGTAAAAGTTCGCCGCCTGTCTGCACATTTTCGAAAGTCACCTACTGCTTCAGCCGGCCTTGCCGGCTTTCAGCGCCGTTTGCATCTTCCGGCTCACAGACTGGTGTGTGATGTCCCCACGCGTTGGAATTCAACTCTGCACATGTTGGTCAGGATATGTGAGCAGAAGAGGGCAGTTGTTGAGTACCTGCATCACCTAAGAGGTCGGGAAATGGGTCAAACTCCACACATAACACCTGAGGAGTGGAGATGGATGTCAGACCTATGTACCATCCTCCAAAACTTTGAGGACTCCACCAAGATGGTGAGTGGTGATGACGCCATTATTAGCGTCACCATACCGCTACTCTGCCTTCTAAAACGGTCTCTGCTGAAAAACAAACATGATGCATTGCAGGCGAAGCGCGATGAGTTGCAGCAAGAAACAGTAGTGGGTGTGGGTGATAACACACAGCCCAGCCTCGTCTCATCACAACGTGCAGTGGAGGACTATGACGAGGAGGAGGATGAAGACATGAAGCAACTCTCCGGCCAAATTGAGGATATGACATGCACACCAGTCATATCCTCGGTTCAGCGTGGCTGGCCAGAGGACAGGCTAGATGAGGAGGAGGAGGAGGAGGAGGAGGAGGAGGAGGACAGCATGTTTAGTCATCTTGTTGGTCAGGCTACTGAAGTCCTGGCTGTTAAGAGTCTGGCGCACATGGCTGACTTTATGGTAAGCTGCCTGTCTCGTGACCCTCGCGTTAAGAACATCTTGGCCGACAATCATTACTGGTTGGTAACACTGTTAGACCCACGCTACAAGGAGAACTTTTTGTCTCTTATTCCCGTGGAGGAGAGGTCAACCAAAATGCAGCAGTTCCGGAAGGCCATAGTCACGGAAGTAGGCAAAGCATTCCCCTCACAAAACGCTAGCGGCATAGGTCAGGAATCAGTGGACAACCAAGGCGTACAGCCGAGAGAGGCACAAGTCCAATCCGCCAGAGGTAGGGGAACAGTCTTTAAGATGTGGGACAGTTTTCTCAGCCCCTCACGTACCACAGCCCCTGAGGTGCGGGGTAGTGCCACAAGAAATCCTAAGTTTGCCCAGATGCTGAAGGAGTACCTTGCAGATCGAACAACTGTACTCCGACATTCCTCTGTGCCTTACAATTATTGGGTATCCAAGCTGGACACGTGGCATGAATTGGCTCTCTACGCCTTGGAAGTCCTGGCCTGCCCTGCTGCTAGCGTTTTGTCAGAGCGTGTTTTTAGTGCCGCAGGTGGAATCATTACAGATAAACGCACCCGCCTGTCAACTGAAAATGCTGACAGGCTGACTCTGATCAAGATGAACAAGGGTTGGATTGGGCCAGACTTCACCACACCACCAGCAAATGAGAGCGGAATTTAAAGTTTGCCATGTACCTCCACTCACCCATGGGTACACACTTCTGGACTTTGGATAATCGCTGGACTGCTCCTCCTTCTCCTCATGCGCCACCATGATGATGACCGTTACAAATTGCAATACTTAGGCCTTTGTTTCAGGTATACCCCCAGTGGTAAATTTTTTCGCCCATTCTTTGCAGAATGGACATTACAACGACAGGAGACCCGCTCCTTTGCAATGGGAACAATGTTTTGAGGCCCTCATGCACGTCTCTACCCAGGGACAACGTGGAGCCTCCCAATTTTTGGCTGCCCTGCCTAAGGGCTATACTATAATACACCCACTTCCTGACAATGGACACTTAATGTTTTGAGGCCCTCATGCACGTCTCTACCCAGGGACAATGTGGAGCCTCCCAATTTTTGGCTGCCCTGCCTAAGGGCTATACTATAATACACCCACTTCCTGACAATGGACACTTAATGTTTTGAGGCCCTCATGCACGTCTCTACCCAGGGACAATGTGGAGCCTCCCAATTTTTGGCTGCCCTGCCTAAGGGCTATACTATAATACACCCACTTCCTGACAATGGACACTTAATGTTTTGAGGCCCTCATGCACGTCTCTACCCAGGGACAACGTGGAGCCTCCCAATTTTTGGCTGCCCTGCCTAAGGGCTATACTATAATACACCCACTTCCTGACAATGGACACTTAATGTTTTGAGGCCCTCATGCACGTCTCTACCCAGGGACAATGTGGAGCCTCCCAATTTTTGGCTGCCCTGCCTAAGGGCTATACTACAATAGACCCACTTCCTTACAATGGGCACTTAATGTTTTGAGGCCCTCATGCACGTCTCTACCCAGGGACAACGTGGAGCCTCCCAATTTTTGGCTGCCCTGCCTAAGGGCTATACTATAATACACCCACTTCCTGACAATGGACACTTAATGTTTTGAGGCCCTCATGCACGTCTCTACCCAGGGACAATGTGGAGCCTCCCAATTTTTGGCTGCCCTGCCTAAGGGCTATACTATAATACACCCACTTCCTGACAATGGACACTTAATGTTTTGAGGCCCTCATGCACGTCTCTACCCAGGGACAATGTGGAGCCTCCCAATTTTTGGCTGCCCTGCCTAAGGGCTATACTATAATACACCCACTTCCTGACAATGGACACTTAATGTTTTGAGGCCCTCATGCACGTCTCTACCCAGGGACAATGTGGAGCCTCCCAATTTTTGGCTGCCCTGCCTAAGGGCTATACTATAATACACCCACTTCCTGACAATGGACACTTAATGTTTTGAGGCCCTCATGCACGTCTCTACCCAGGGACAACGTGGAGCCTCCCAATTTTTGGCTGCCCTGCCTAAGGGCTATACTATAATACACCCACTTCCTGACAATGGACACTTAATGTTTTGAGGCCCTCATGCACGTCTCTACCCAGGGACAATGTGGAGCCTCCCAATTTTTGGCTGCCCTGCCTAAGGGCTATACTACAATAGACCCACTTCCTTACAATGGGCACTTCAGGTTTACAGGCCATCATGCACGTCTGTATGCAGGGGCATTGGTGAACCTCACAATTTTGGACTGCCCTGGCAAAGGAAAATACTACAAAGACTCACTTCCTCAAAATGGGCACATTAGACTCAAGAGGCCTTCATGTACGTCTCTTCTCAGGGACATCGGAGTGCCACACAATGTTTTCACGTAAAATCTTTCATGTATTAATCTCAAAAAGTAACATACACCAGCTCTATCTCACTATTGGGTATGTGCCCTTAACATTTCTGCCATGAAAAATCATTTTGGGGTCATTTTGGAAGGTTTTCTGGTGAGTCCGTAAAAATGGCGTGAAACGCGGACAAAATTGTTCACAGCTGTGACTTTTGAGTGATAAATGCTTCAAGGGGTCTTCCCCATGCTGTTGCCATGTCATTTGAGCACTCTTCTGAGACTTTTGTGACATTTTTAGGGTTTCTACATGCTGCCGGGGGGTCATTTCACAAAAATACTCGGGTCTCCCATAGGATAACATTGGGCTCGTTGCTCGGCCCGAGTACACGAGTATCTTGGGAGGCTCGGCCCGAGCTTCGAGCACCCGAGCTTTTTAGTACTCGCTCATCACTAGATATAACATGTGTTGGTCGGGAGTGTGTAATTCCCTGCTCCCATAGGTGTCCCCGTTATGTGATCACAGGGCCCCGATGGGTTGTCATGATTGCTGGGGGTCACCTGAAGACCTCTGTCATGACATAATTACTGTGAATGCCAGCTACTCAGAAGCATTCATAGGAAGCCAGCATTCATAGGAAGCCGGCATTGTGCTGTACAGAGCAGTGCTAATGCCCTGCTATGTAAAGCATGAGAAGATCAAAGCTTAAAGTCCCAAATACTAATAAAAACAATAAAAAGTGAAAAAAAAGTGAAAAATATGAAAAAAAATTAAAAACCTCAAGTTGAAATCACCCCCCCTATTGCCTCATTGAAGATAGAACAATGAAAAAAGAAAAAAAAAACATTTTTGTCACAAGGTTCAGTAATATCTACCATCTATTATCTCAGTAATGGGTAAGTCTCCACTGAATACAGATTTTACCTCAGAAGTGAGAATTTTGATAATGACTGATCAATTCTAAAGGAGAAAGAAGCATATTTGTCTGATAAGATATATTACAAAGTTGCTTAATTTTATGTGTACTATTGATTTATGAAATTAAAATTTAAACAATTACACTTTAAGTAGTTGTTTTTTTCCCTTAGCTGAAATACAACCTGCAACTTACTGCAATGTTTGTAATGATTACTTATACAGTATATGTCCCTCTGGAGCTGCATTCTTCCCTCTTTAGCTGTTTCATTCTGGTGGTCTTCTAGTTGTCCCTTCTAGTTGTCAGGGAATGCTGTCTCCTGCCTCTTTGCTACCTCAGATAGCTACTTGGACAGCCTCCGAGCAGTCAGTGCAACTGGAACATCTCCTTCCTTCTGTGGAGTCTGATACTTGCCTGACCGATGTTCACATTGCCTAGCATATCAATCCTCCCATGCCCCCTGTAGCCACCTAGCATCTCCCTATGTAGCTACCTAGCACCTCCTGTGCATTCAGAGGTATCAGTGGTCAAGCACATTCACACTGTATCTATTGTTTCTGAAAGGGCCCTTACAACAGTTGCCCAATAAAGCCCCTCAGTACAGGGGGTGAAGGGGGCTTCAGCAGGGGTTGCTAGATGACAACAAGGGTGCATGGGAGGATTGATATGCTAGCAGATGTGAACATCACTCGGACAGTTGTCAAACTCCTCAGAAGGAAGGAGAGGTAGCAGATGCACTGACTGCTCGGAGGCTGGTCCGAGCAGCTATCTGAGGTAGTGAAGACTAGAGGAAGGAGATGGGATTCCCTGACATAAGCATACTCACCAGTCCTGTCATTCTGCCTGTACTTGTATGCTGAGAAGAACCGGGGCATATCCCAAAATCCTGTGCTTTGCAGTAATTCGTGCAGTGCACGCTAAAACTCTTTTTGTTCTGTGCATGTTAGCATTTTTCACGCATGCGCAGCACAAACTGTGGCAAAATAGTTAAAAAAAAAATCACAGGCAGTGCTTTTTTTCCTGCAAGGAGCAACGGATGGCAGAGAAAAGCAACAGGTTTTTACGGACAATCCATAAATTTACGGACGGTTGCCAACCCTGCCCCATCCACTGTCATCTATATTCTTTGGCAATCATTGACTCTTTTTGGGTTAAATACGTAATTTTTATTCCAATTAGTTAAAAGAAAGGCAAGTTTTGAATTTAGCCTCTGTTGGGTTACAATAATTGATAATATCATGTTTGTGTGTGGTACAATTAAATACTGTGTGCACAGGAATATTATGCTATAAAATAGGGGTCAATGGCCTTGGACTAAAGACTCATGTTTGCTCAGTCAATGTTTGTTATCTACTATCTGGTTTACTGTAAATAACACTTTTATTATAACCTTCATTGATCAGCAAATTAAATGCGGTGTTATCTTTTATTGTATTCAATATGTATACAACTTTCTATATTTAGAGCTTGGATATAACAGGTCACACACTACAGCCTTATATCATATACAATATATTAATTTGATAAAGTGGCAACATTCAATAAATATTTTTTGTTTTATTTTAACTTCTGAGGACGTATATAAATTTTATCTTTATTCAGTCAAAGCTATGTAACCGATCAAAAAACAAAACACTTGACCTACTTTTTCATGGAGGTTTTATTTGCATTTTTTTTTTGTTTTCTTGCTCATGCAGAATATTGGTACTTAAGGGCCCCAGATACAATTCATGATTTGCCGGTTGAACAATGGCTTGGAGAATCATTTAGGTGGCACCAATCTATTCACCTCCTCCATTCACGTATTGCTCCAGTGTTCTCTATAACGGAGCTGCTGCCATACTTCTATTGCATCTTATATCACTGAGAGCAAAGTGAACTCGTCGGATCCTTATCTCCGCTGACATCAACTGTCGGCGAGAGTGGGGAGGCCTCAATACACATTAGACTTTTGACTGAGTCTGATGTTATCCCAGTGTTCGGAAGACAATAGTCTAATGTAAATGGCAACATTTAGATCTAAAATTTGACCTGCAAAACAACTTAATTTTAGAGATGAGCAAACCTTTCAAACTTTGATTCACTGAGCCCAACCGAACAAATGCTACGCTCGCCGAACCGAACTCTGATCCTTTTTGAACCTTATAGAACTCCATTGGAATTAATGGAAGGCCAAACTGAAAGCAGAGAAAACACCTTTAGGGGTGTCAAAACTCAAAAAGCTTCCAAAACAGCAAAACTTCATTTTACTCTGCAGCACCACTGTTTTGGCATAGCCATTATTTTCCTAGCCTATTGACATAAGAAATACAGTGGGGAAAAAAAGTATTTAGTTTGCCACCAATTGTCCAAGTTCTCCCACTTAAAAAGATGAGAGAGGCCTGTAATTGACATTATAGGTAGACCACAACTATAAGAGAAAAAAATGAGAAAACAAATGCAGAAAATCACCTTGTCTGATTTGGCAAGATTTTGTTTTGCAAATTATGGTGGAAAATAAGTACATTATTATTAGTTTTTTAAGACGCACTCCAAATTTAGAGATAAAAAAGTAAAAAAAATAAATAAAAATGGGGTCCGTTTTATACTCCGGTGTTGTCTTACCGGAGGGGGGTGGCAGTGGTGGTGGAGCGGGGTCACAGGAGGCGGAGGATACGCTAGCAGTGGCGGTGAGTCAGTGGTGGCGGCAGTGGGTCAGTGGTGTCAGCGGCGGGTCAGTGACAGCGGCAGCGGCGGGTCAGTGGTGTCAGCAGTGGGTCAGTGACAGCGGCAGTGGGGGTTCAGTGGTGGCAGCAGCGGGTCAGTGACAGCGACAGTGGCAGTTCAGTGACAGCGGCGGGTCAGTGACAGCGGCTGGTCAGTGGTGGAACAGGCCAGTGCGGTGAGTGTCCCAGTTTGTCTGCAGTCCCGGTTCAAATGACGGCGCCTGGAGCGGCGCATGCGCAGATGGAGCTCTCAACCAAGAGCTCCATCTGTGCACGCACTGACTCCCGATGCCATCATTTAAAACCGGGACCGCGGACAGACTGGGACACTCACCACACAGCCACCGCAGTCCACACAGCCGTCCGTCCACACAGAGTGACAGCCAGCAGGCCACCCACCCGCACAGAGAGGCAGTTGGGACAGAGAAGCAGCCGGCTGCCGGCGCTGACAGGCACCCGGCCACCCGCATGCAGCGACATGCACCCAGCTGCCCACACATACCTGGCTACCTGCACAAAGAGCTGAAGAGACAGACCCCCCCAGTAAGCTAGTTTCAGATTTTAAGACACACCCCTCATTTTCCTCCCAAATTTTTGGGAGGAAAAGTGAATCTTATAATCCGAAAAATACGGTTTTTAGTCATCTAACAACATGCAAGATTTCTGGCTCTTACAGACCTGTAACTTCTTTTTTAAGAGGCTCCTCTGTCCTCTACTCATTACCTGTAGTAAAGGCACCTGTTTGAACCTATTATCAGTATAAAAGACACCTGTCCACAACCTCAAATAGTCACACTCCAAACTGCACTATGGTGAAGACCAAAGCTGTCAGAGTACACCAGAAAGAAAATTGTAGCCCTGCACTAGGTTGGGAAGACTGAATCTGCAATAAGCAAGCATCTTGGTGTGACGAAATCAACTGTGGGAGCAAAAATAAGAAAATGGAAGACATACAAGATCACTGATAATCTCCCTCGATCTGGGGCTCCACGCAAGATCTCACAAAATGATCACAAGAGCAGTGAGTAAAAATTCCAGAACCACATGGGGGGACGTATTGAATGACCTGCATAGAGCTAGGACCACCGTAACAAAGGCTTCCATCAGTAACACACTACGCCACCAGGGACTCAGATCCTGCAGTACCAGACGTGTTCCCCTGCTTAAGCCAGTACATGTCTGAGCCCATCTGACGTTTGCTAGAGAGCATTTGGATTACCCAGAAGAGTATTGGGAGAATGTCATATGGTCTGATAAAACCAAAGTAGAACTATTTGGTAGAAACACAACTCGTCATGTTTGCAGGAGACAGAATGCTGATTTGCATCCAAAGAACAATATACCTACAGTGAATCATGGGGGTGGCAACATCATGCTTTGGGGCTGTTTCTCTGCAAAGGGAGCAGGACAACTGATCCATGTACATGAAAGAATGAATGGGACCAGGTATCATGAGGTTTTGAGTGCAAAAGTCCTTCTATCAGCAAGGGCATTGAAGATAAAACGTGGCTGGGTCTTTCAGCATGATAATGATCCCAAGCACACCGTCAGAGCAATGAAGGAGTGGCTTCATAAGAAGCATATGAAGGGCCTGGAGTGGCCTAGCCTTTGGAGGGAGTTGAACGTCCGTGTTGCAGAGTGACAGGCCAAAAACATCACTGCTGTAGAGGAGATCTGCATGGAGGAATGGGCCAACATACCACCAACAGTGTGTTTCAATCTTGTGAAGACTTACATAAAACGTTTGACCTCTGTCATTCATTGCCAACAAAAGATATATAACAAAATATTGAGATGAACTTTTTGTTATTAACTAAGTACTTATTTCCACCATAATTTGCAAAAAAAATATTTTTGCCAAATCAGACAAGGTAAATTTCTGGATTTGTTTTCTCATTTTGTCTTTCATAGTTGTGGTCTACCTATGATGTCAATTACAGGCCTCTCTCATCTTCACCTTTTTTCCCCACTGTATAGAGGTGGATGAGAGACAGGTGTAGGGCTGGTGCCCCCATACCCCTGCCAGTACAGACAAGACACAACTTGGAGACCAATTTTGGAGTCTTGACATTTAAAAACCATTCAGTCAGACAGCAGGACAGTGGTATCAATTGCCCCCCATTTCCCCATCGTGTGTTTGCACATCAGGGAAGTATGCTCCATGCAACACAAAGGATGTGGGCTTTTAATGTTAAAAAATGGGCATACAGCGACTGTGGCGTCTGCAGCACTGCATGCAGGCCGGAAGAGTGCCCTAGAAATTTCTGTACAACCAGGTTGATCTATGTAATGCACATGTCATGTCGCCCAGATGTATTGCCGCCACCAAGTTTGCCCCATTATCACACATGTCCTTTCCTGGCTCCCGGTTCAATGAAACAGCCATTGATGAAACTGGGCCTGGATAGTGGTCCACAATTCTGCAGCTGTGTGGTTGCATTCTCCAATGCATATTAATTTCAGCACTGCCTGATTGCGTTGACTTACAGACAGGATGTTGCATAGCATTTTCATTTTAAAGGGAACCTGTCACCACTTTTTTGGCTATAAGCTGTGGCCACCACCACAGGGCTCTTATATAGAGCATTCTAACATGCTGTATATAAGAGCCCAGGCCGCTGTGAGAACATAAAAAACATTTTCTAATACTTACCTAGGAGGTGGCGCTGCGGTGGAATTGGGTCACGGAGGCGTCTCCGTTCTCCGGTGCAGGCGTCGCCTCTTTCGGCCATCTTCGTCCTCTTTCTGAAGCCTGTGTGCATGACGCGTCTACATCATACACACTCGCCGGTCTTGCGCAGGCGCACTATAATACTTTAATCTGCCCTGCTCAGGGCAGATCAAAGTGCACCTGCTCAGGACCTGAATGTCGGCGAGTGTGGATGACATCGGAAGTGTGATGCACCGTGGCTTCAGAAGAAGGAAGACGAAGATGGCCGAAAGAGGCGGTGCCGCCACCGGACAACGGAGACGCATCCGTGACCCAATTCCACCGCAGCACGACCTTTAGGTAGGTATTATAAAGTGTTTTTTATGTTCTCACAGCGGCCTGGGCTCTTATATACAACATGTTAGAATGCTGTATATAAGAGCCCGGTGGTGGTGGCCGCAGCTTATAGCCAAAAAAAGTGGTGACAGGTTCCCTTTAAAAATCAAGAGATGCATTAGTGACCGGTATAGGCCTCTTGCTCCCAGAACCCTGGCAATACACATAAAAGACAATTTGGAAACCCATCTTAGAGTCTTCAGATTGAAAACCTTACTGGCAGACAGCTGGACAGTGGCATCAATTTCCACCCCCATTTCCCCAAACTATGTTTGTGCAGCAGGAAAGTATGGTCCATGCAACACATAAGATGTGGGCTGGCATTTACATTTTTTTTAAATAAAGAGATGCATGAGTGACAGGCATAGGCATCTTGTTCCCAGAACCCTGGCACTGCAGACAAAAGAGAATTTGGAGACCCCAATTGTAGTCTCCACATTTCCAAAAATTAAGGTCAGGTAACAGGAAAAGTGGCAACAATTGGCACAGACTACAAATAGTCCAAAGAAGCAAACTGGATTCTTGGAACCAGCCCTGTAACAAGGCCTGAGCCAACATTTCTACCTTCACAAGAGACAGCAAGATGAAAGACATGCTTAAGGCTGGTGCTCCCATATCCATGGCAGTACACCTTCACCAGTTTGCACAGTCTGGGCCTGGGGTGGCAAAGTTATTGGACATCCACAAATTGTTCATACTTATGAAAGTTAGGTGGTCTAAACTTTCAGGGGACAGAGATATGTGCTTATCCATCAATACAGTGCCAGCAGTGCTGAAGACATGTTCTGAGAGAACGCTGGCCGTCAGGCAGGCCAAAACTTCCAAGACGTGACTGGCGAGCTCAGGACAGTCTTCCATTTTTGAAGACCAAAATGCAAAACGGTCCTACTCCCCTGCTTATGGCATATTGGAGTCTTGATATTTAAAAATCTTTCAGGCAGACAGCAGGATAGTGGCATCAATTCCCCCCCATTTCACCATAGTCTGTTTGCACACAAGTGAAGTATGATGAATGCAACACACAAGATGTGGGCCAGCATTTTCAATTTAAAAAATCATGAGATGAATGAATGACAGGCATAGGCCTCTTTCTCACAGACCCTTGGTACTACAGGCAAAACACAAATTGGAGACTTATATTAGAGTATTTTTAAAAACCTTTCAGGCATACAGCAGGACAACGGCATCAATTCCACCCTCCCCATTTCCCCATTGTCTGTTTGCATACCAGTGAATGGTCCATTCAACACACAGGCTGTGAGCTAGCATTTTCATTTTGAAAAGTGAGCACACAGCGACTATGCCTTCTGCAGCAGCCAGGCCTAATAGTGCCCTAAAAACTGCTGTACAACCAGGTTAATCCATGCACTGCATATGTGATGTCGCCCAGGCGTAGTGCCGCTAACAGGTTTGCACCGTTATCACACACGACCTTTCCTGGCTTCAGGTTCAATGGAGACAGCCATTCATAAACCTGGGCATGAATAGTGGTTCACAACTCTGCAGCTGTGTGACTGCCTTCTCCAATGCATATAAATTTAAGCACTGCTTGATTGTTTCGACTTACAAAAAGGATGTTGCCTGGCATTTTCATTTAAAAAATCAAGAGATGCATTAGTGAGCTTCTTGCTCCCAGAACCCTGGCACTACAGACAAGACACATTTTTGAGACCCATATTGGAGTCTTGATATTTAAAGATCTTCTAAGCAGAGAGCAGGACAGTGGCGTAAATTGCCCCCCCATTTCCTCATAGTGTGTTTGCACAGCAGTGAGGTATGATCCATGCAATACACAGGATGTGCCCTCGGTGTTTCACATGGGGCAAGAACACCAGGCATGCTCACTTCCATAACAGCTTACCTGCTCTCACTCACACGTACTGTAGAATGTAAACAAGTGGAGGTTATGCTGTAGTAGACCTCTCGGAGAATAGTTTTGACGGTGACGCAGGAAGAAAATTAAGCAGCAGATGTGGTTGATTTGCTGGCCGGTGGTTAGATAAGCCCAGTAGTACGTATTTTTGCGCAGTAAGGTTCCACCTGTAAGGCATGTTGCTTGCATGTGTGCCGGTTCATGCATGTAGTACTCAAATTATTTTAATTTGTGCCCCTACTGACTCGTTTACAACGTTGGCAGATAACGAAAGTTGGGTCATCCTTTGTGCTCTCAAAAAATGCCAAGGCTAGTCAACCCTTCCTGCGAACTGTTTACCTGTGAACACTGCTGGTTTGCTTGTTGGAGATTGGTGACGAGAGGGAAACAAGTGTAATTAGGGTAGCACCTCTGAGGAATGAACTGTTTGTGATATTGAGGTGCAGGAAGAGGAGGAGAGGCCACTTGATGAAGTGCTTGTCAACCACTCTAGCACATGCTGTTTATCAGCCTCATCTGGCCATTGAAACGATGTACAGCGGCCAAACAAATCTAGTTGAGTAGGTTGTCCGGTAATGGAAGTCGTTCTTTTTTCTTTTAGGATAGGATGATCCGGTGTTTGCTCGCTATAGCTTTGACTAGCAGAACTTCCCACACATATTGCTACAACACCACGCCTATTCACTCTTCCACCACAACTTCATTGTGATTTGCCATTCATGGTTTATGTACGCTTCCCCTCTCAAACATATGTTTCGCAACCCTATGGCCACACCTGTCAGACACCTCACACAAAAGATAAATTATTTATTTCCTGGCTGAGTTGGTAATATTGTGAAAGCACTGAAAAGTACTAATAACTTCAAATGTGGTTCACTGCGTAATTTTGAACAGACAAAGAACAGTGCCAAGACCTTTTTATCTAGGTCACTAGCAAATTGACAGCAGGCAGTACTAACTAACCATACCTACAAATGTGATTGATTGTGTAATTTTGACCAGGCAATGAAAACTGTCATGAACGTTTTACCTAGTTCACTAGCAAATTTACACAGGTAGTATTAACTCAAAATACTTACAAAATACCAGGATGGGTAAAAAAGGCCCCATCCTGGTGAATATATCCCCTTCCTGGTATATCTGTCCCCATCCTCGGTCCCATTGTTGTTTATGTCCCCATCCTGGTCAATATATTCCCATCCTTGGTCCCTCCTGGTAGATATGCCCCCATACTGGTATATATGTCCCCATCCTGGTCAATATGTCACCTTCTTGGTATATATGACCCCATCCTGGGCCCCTCTTAGTATAAAAGGCCCCATCCTGGTGAATATGTCCTCTTCCAGATATATATGTCCTCATCCTAGACTGCTTTTGGAATATATATGGCACCATCCTGGTTTATTTGACCCCATCCTGAGCCCCATCCTGGTATATATGTACCCATCCTCTTGAATATGTCCTCTTTCTGGTATAAATGTTCCCATCCTGGGCCCCACCCGGTATAAAAGGCCCCATCTTGGTGAATATGTCATGTTCCTGGTATATATGTCCCCATCCTGGGCTCTTCCTGATATAAAAGGCCCCATGGTGGTGAATATGTCCTCCTCCTAATAAATAAGTTCCCTTTCTGGTATATATGTCTCCATTCTGTCTCTAACACAAGAAAAAAATTGTACTCACCTTCTGTGACTCCCTTGTCACGCTGCGTCCTCTTTTGTAGCCAGCCTGAAATGGCCAGCAGCTAACATCAGCGTCTGTGATCTGGCAATGCATGACATCACAGTATCGCCCGATGTCAGCTGCCTGCCACTGTTCAGCCAGCAGAATGTATTTTGATGCAGGGACTTAATGGGTCTTTGCACTGCTATGCAATTCAGCTGGATCTGTGCCCGAAGGTGCACATCCAGCTAAAGCAGCCACTGGGGTTGGTGGGCCTTTCACAACCCCCACATGTGAATGCGATCATTATGCCCCTGTCCAACACAAATTTTGCATATTGCAGTAGATTGCATTAGTAAAAGATAGCTGATCTGACCTCTGCAGAAGGCTAATGAACAACTGTACAGGTTTTCCCATAATGCCTTACAGCTAACACATCACATGGTATATTTCTACCAATCAGTATGGATTATCATAGCCTGTATAAAAGCCTATGCAGGGAGAAAAACATCCATTTTGGGGTGATTTTACACTACTGAGAGTCCTGGCAAAATTGATCAAAAGATATGATCATGTCTAACTGTTAGTGCTCATTAAATCGTCAGTTATCTAATGCAGGAGCTATCTGTGTTTTCCAAGGAAGTCACTCATACCTATAATAGAGAATGGGGCTGTTCATATGTCCGTTATTTTTCATAGGCCAAGCAGTCTGCAGAAAATCATGAAGCCGTGTGATTTTAATCCGAATGTTGGTTCAAAATCAACAATGCAAGTCCATAGGTCCTTGAAAAATTGGACAGCGCTCAGATAACATCCAAGTACAGTCCGATTTTATGAACTGTCAGAAAGGAGAAGGTGGAGAAACTGTTTTCTTCACCTACAAGAAAAACCGATGGCACTCGAACCACACTCTGATCAAAATAATTGGTCTATTTTTCATATTCGTGGAAAAAACTGAGGTCTGAATGAGGCCCTACAGGTCCATAAACTCCAGATCCCTTGTCGGCCTCATGTTTTCTGTGAGCCTGTACTCAGCAATGACTAGTACGGACATTTTCTCTGATAGACCTGTCTCCTAACTACCTAATGGTCATAAATTAATGTAATCTCTCTTCTCATTCTGTGAAAGTAAAATATTTGAAAAGATTTGTGAACAAATGACAGATTTGTTGCAGAAATGTCTGACTATTTTACAAATCTTAATGGGGCTTGTAAAAACCATGCAAATGCTGAGAAAACAATTAATTGAATGCATAGGATACAATTTTAGTTGTAGAAATTTCTGCATTGAATCTGCCACAGAAAATTGTACAGTCCTTTTAGGCAAAAACACGCAGTTCAATATTGTGTGGCCATGTGAAGAAACTTGAATGCTATTTGCAAGTTTAACAGCAGAGGGCAGCGTGCTGCAGGAAAATAAAGGTTGCAAGACCAAACGGTTTACAAAAAAAATACATGACGTTACCATACAAATTTACACACTAATTAATTTTTTTTCTTCACTTAGATTTTAATTAAATAGTTATACAAATTTTAAATTTATTTTTGTTTCAGTTGACTTTTACTGTAAGATTTTATTTTTATTTTTCATATTTATTTATTCACATAAATTATGGTACAATTAAACAATCAGTTAAATCAGTTTTAACAAAGCATCACCTTTCATTTATACTTAATCTAACCACGTAGGTAAGACCACAAGTGAGTGTCGGGTACGTCCATACCTAATGAGGACTGATGCGCAACAGAAAAAACACCTAAACAACACCACAGACAAGGGAGGAACACTGGGGACACAATAACAATGGTGGGCAATAAAGCTAGGGAGAGGGAAGATGGTCACCTCCTACAGTCACCTGCAACTGTCACCTGCACTCCTAAGCAGTCCCTTAACAGGTTCTTTCAACCTGTTACCGAGAAGGAATACCTAAAAACCCTGCAACCACCTTACTGAACCCCCGTGTAGGCCGGTGGCGTACACTAGACCCACCATTGCACTAATAAAACAAGGAAAAACAGGGGGAAAAAACAACAAAGGAGAACTCCAACTTCAGGTCTGCAGTCAGACTCTAAGACTGTAGACCACACCTGGACTCGGCAACTTAGTACAACAACTCCTTTCACCTCCAAAGCCTGGCTTTCAACTGGCTTCAGAGAATAACCAGCATCTTGGCTATTGAGCAGCAGGAATATATGGGAGTTAGAACCTGAGGAAGAATAATAAGGAGGCTGCTGGTCAGCAGAAACTTATATTAACCACTACTGAACCAAACAGAAAGCATACTAGATCTAAGGCCGGGGTCACACTTGCATATGACTCGTGCGAGTATCGGATCACAATGCCCGGACCGGCCGCGGATCTCCTGACAGGAGCGGGTCAGCATCATAGAAATATATATAGCGAAGCCGCTCCTGGCAGAAGAGAAGCCAGCCGGTTCGGGCAGTACTCGCACGATACTCACACGAGTCACACGCAAGTATGACTCCAGTCTTATATAAAGAGTCTCCCAAAGCAACAAGGAAAAAGACCCAGAGAATGTCACAGGTCTCTAAATATCAAGAGACGGTAGTGACAGTGAGGGAAGCTTTGACCACTGTGGCAGCCAATTGCTGAACCCTAAAGAACAGAGGAAACTGCATCTAATTGATCCCCTGCTCAGGCATTCAGTCAGAGGATTTAGCCTAAATTCACACACAGCATTCTAATGCTCTTTCCAAACTGTATTCCATAGCAGTGTTCATAGAGCTTTCATATCTAGAAAAAATATATTTTTAAATATTACAAAAATTTTTAAAACATTTATTTCCACAAAATAAGTTATCTTTCATGTCAGTAGCTTCTTTATAGAACTTAAAACCCACCGTCATAAATACTTGAACATAATGTTTGCAAAATAAAAAAAAAAAAAATGCAAAAAATACTAATAGGGTACATTCACAATGTGTCTTTCAAACGCCAGCATACTTTTTGAAGCAAGATGCTTCAGGAAACTGCTGCCAATGTTTTTCCTAAAGTATCTTCTTTGTTATTTTTTGTGATTTTTGCAGTTTTGCCACTGCCGTTTTTAAAAGAATTAATTTATACTTCAAGACAGTGGCGGTTTGAAGAATTGGAAGGTCACTTTTTGTTGTAGTTTCAAGGATTTCGAAGCCTAAAGATGCTAAAAGAAGAGACAACAGAAAACCTATATGCACAGCAAGTTGTTTTGACATTACTGTGCATACGTTAATTCTTTTTGTAGTTTTTTTTTTTAGCAATTTTCAGGCAGGTTTCCCACAGATTCTTCTTGAAAAGTTGTTGTGCACCCATACAATTAAAAAGCCTTTAAAATGCATGACATTTTAAATAAAGACTGGTGTTGCAGTTTGCAGTAAGTATTGAGAGAGAGAGAGAGAGAGAGAGAGAGATTATTTTCTGACATAGAAAAAAAAATTAAAGCATTGATATACTTTTAAAATAAAAAAAAGTCCATACTCACTTTCTGGCACCCCTGAGAATTTAGAATTTAGAGCAGGTTTTCTGACAGGAGATGCATGTTTGATTGAACTCAGTTTACCTGAGATGAGTTTTAGGCGGGCTTTACACGTTGTGACATCGGTAACGATATATCGTCGGGGTCACTTCGTTAGTGACGCACATCCGGTGCCGTTACCGACATTGCAGCGTGTAAACCCTAGGAGCGACGATCACCGATCACAAAAATGTCAAAAAACGTTGATCGGTGACACGTTGCTCCTTTTCATAATATCGTTACAGCTGCCGGTACGATGTTGTTTGTCGTTCCTGCAGCACCACACATCGCTGTGTGTGACACCGCAGGAACGACAAACATCTCCTTACCTGCCTCCACCAACAATGCGGAAGGAAGAAAGTGGGCGGGATGTTATGTCCCACTCATCTCCGCCCCTCCGCTTCTATTCGCCGGCCGCTTAGTGATGTCGCGGTGACGTCGCTGTGACGCCGAACGCACCTCCCCCTTGAAGGAGGGATTGTTCAGCGGTCACAGCGACATCGCCGGCCAGGTATGTGCGTGTGAAGCTGCTGTAGCAATACTGTTTGATACAGCAGCAATCACCACATATCGAATGTGCGATGGGGGCGGGTGCTATCGCACTTGACATCGCTAGCAATTGCTAGCGATGTCGCAGTGTGTAAAGCCTGCCTTACTGTGATCACAGGTGGGATACCGTGGAACCTCCAGCTATGACCACACAAACTCAGTGATTTCACCGCTCACAGCTGCAGGTCAGCCAGTCTCTGTTTGCAGCAGCAGGCGGTCATGTTCTGTGCCAGCCTGCTGCAACTGCAGGATGCAACAGAGCCAGGATCATCGTAGAACCTTTCTCCACTTTATTAAACCCAAAAAACTCCTGCAGGTCTGACATAATCCACATGAGGTCCCATGACGATCATGGCTCTGCTACATCTGAGTCACAGCACGCGGCCATAGAACATGACTGCCAGCTGTGAGTGCAGACAGAATGACTGAGCCGCGATCAGCGGTGACGTCACTCAGGTTATTTACAGTCACAGTGGAAGGTTCCCACGGTCCCTCTCCTGTGAACGCAGGTAACCTAACCTCGGGTGACCTCACCTAAGGTAAAACCTGCCTCTCCTGGCAGAAAACTGAGGGTTTTTTTTTTGCTAAGAGATGTACTGTAGATTGATGCTGAAAAATTTACATCATATTCCTGCACCCAATCTACACCTCCTGGCAAAAAAGTGTTTTTTGCCTCATTATTTTACTCTTTTTTTTTTATGTTGTTTTCTGCCAGCAGGTAACAAATTTGGTGCTAAAATGTCTGCACCAGATTTCAGCACCAAATTTGAACCACCTGCAGAAAAAACAGGTTTGTTTTTTTTTGCATTTTTGGGCCAAAAGATTAAAATTTAGTGATGCCATTTAAACACCATATTTATGCACCCCATTTACACCTCCTGGCAAAAGACCCGCATTTTTTGCAGCGGTTTTTGTCACTTTTTATTTTTTTTTTACCATGTTTTCTGCCAGGATGTGCAAATTTGATGCTGAAACATCTACACCAGATTTCAGGACCAATTTTGCACTTCTTGGTAGAAAAATGCATCAGAACTGCGTAAAAAAAAGCTGCAAAAAATGTTGCAAAAAACATGTTTTTTTTCCCAGGAGGTGTAGATTGGGTGCATAAATATGGTGTAAAAAGGTCATCACCAAATTTGCATCTCTTGACCCAAAAATGCAAAAAAAGAAAGTTTTTTTCTGCCAGCAGTTGCAAGTTTGGTCATAAAATCTGGTGCAGACATTTCAGCACAAATTTGCACCTCCTGGCAGAAAACTCGTAAATGAAAAAAAAAAAAAAAAAAAAAAAAAAAATTAAAAATTTTTTGTTAAGACCCATTGGAAAAAAATTGTGACAAAAAAATGCATATTTTGCCAGAAGGTGTACATTGGGTGTAGAAATATGGTGTAAAAAGTTCAGCACCAAATCTATATCTCTTGGCAAAAAAAACCCACAGTTTTATGCCAGGATATGCAGGTGTTAGGCTAGTTTCACACTTGTGTTGTGCGGCATCCGTCACATTGTGTTGTGTGACGGATGTAAAGGATGCAATGCATATAGTGGCACAACTTATGCGATGGATCCTGCAAAACAACCGAATCCGTTGTAGCTTTTTGTTCAGCAATTTACTCAACTGAGCATGCACAGTTGTGTAAAGACAGATTCATCACAGGAATCCGTCAAATGACAGTTTCCGATGGATTCCGCTACCATAGCCTTCCATTATAAAAATGACGGACGCCGACAGAATCCAGCACATTGCAGTTTTTTTTGTTCCATCAAAAAGAAATTACTAACAGGGGTAAAACTAACTCATACACACTTAAAAAAACCTTCACAAGGAATAAGCAAAGATGTACAGGTAAGGGTACAAGGAAAAGAGGTAGTACAACCAACTTACAACAATCACAACAGATAGCAGCAGTAGTAGCAATATGTCCTTTATGCTCCCTGGCTAGCTCCTAACTAAATAAAATAACCAGCAACTTCTCCAGGAAGCACAAGGATTAAATACAACCTGAAGTGCTCAACTGATGACAGCTGAGCAAGTATGCTGCTGCACCAGGGAAGGAATTAACCCTCGATTGCCGAAAGGAAAAAAAGCAACCTTTAAATGTGCTTGGTCTAAGGCTATGTGTCCACGTTGCTTTTTTACCTGCTTTTTTGCTGCTTTTTCAACTTCAGCGTTTAATGCCAAAATGGATGTGTTCTGCTTTTCAAGCAAAGTCTATGGGAATTTGGGTTTCTTGTCCGCACTATGCAGTTCAAACTGCAGCCTTTTTCAGGCAGAAATTTGGGCAAAAACTCAGCTTTGCAGTTCAAAACGCAAATGGCAAAAACGATTGACATGTCAATTGTTTTTGCCATTTGGGTTTTGCACTGCAAAGCTGAGTTTTTGCCCAAATTTCTGCCTGAAAAAGGCTGCAGTTTGAACTGCATAGTGCGGACAAGAAACCCAAATTCCCATAGACTTTGCTTGAAAAGCAGAACACATCCATTTTGGCATTAAACGCTGAAGTTGAAAAAGCAGCAAAAAAGCAGGTAAAAAGCAACGTGGACACAGCCTAAGGCCATGGGAATATTTTGGTTTTTATTAAGTTGCCTAATAATTCTGCACAGTAAAAGTTACCTGCACAAACAGATATCCTCCTAAGATAGCCAAATCTAAAAATCCCCTACTCCAACTTCCAAAAATATTAAGCTTTGATATTTATGAGTCTTTGGGGTTGATTGAGAACATTGTTGTTGATTAATAATAAAAATAATCCTCTAAAATACAACTTGGCTAATAATTCTGCACACGGTGTATTTGCTTTTACGGTACGATATAGACGCACACAACGCCTGTGATTAGAAGCAGTCAGCTGATATGTTGCCACTCTGGGTGGGGGCACATCTGACTACAACTAATAAAAGACTCACTGCTCCTTCGCAGATGCAAGACAATTAATTCTACTGCAGGCCTGATTATATTAGAATTCGTATCATATTTAGGGAGAGGAATACGGGTGTAAGCCGCACTAAAACCACAGGATCCAGAAGATTTTAAATAAATCCCTTTATTTTCATAAGTCCACACGTTTCAGAGATATAACTGACTCGCCCACCCCAGGGCTATGGGACACCCGGTGCCGGGCCGGACTAGTCCGGGGGACGTCAGTGGTGGCGGGGCCCAACTCCGTGGCCGTGGTGGGTGTCAGTTTAATATGGCTGGTGACTTGGGAGCAATTAAAGTATTTGTTTCGTGACGCCACCTGTGGTCTGCGGCTATTAAGCCGCCGCTGCTGTGTGAGGCCTCCAGGGTGATGATACGGCAGCAATGGTGGTACTGCTCCCCACAGGTGGAGCGGAGCCCCGGGGACACTGTTAGTGCTTGTGAAAGTCTATGGTGTTGTGTGGCTAACACGGTGCAGGGCCGACAGGCAATGAAAGAACCAGGCACAAACAACAGTCTCTTTACCTTCTCCTCTTTTACTTTAGGAACAGTCCAATCCTGGGAGACCGTCACAGGTGGTGAAGGGGATTCGGTCGGCCTGGAAGTACTTGGGGTGATCTTTCTGGCCAGCTGACTATGAGGCCTACTCCTGTTCCTTTCTTTACTACGATAGGACCCTGCTTCTCTGGATCCAGCAATGGCCCTCTTTGCTGCTGGGACCGGTGGTACGTCCCTTTCCCTCTGTGGTAGGCTGCGCAGGCCCTCTCTGGTGCTTCTCTGCTGGAGTCCACACCGGGCCCTGATGCTGCAGCTGTACCTTGGGGCTGTTTATGGGCCAGGTGCTTGCAGCTCTCCTGCCCTTCGGATTCGGCTACCAGGGAGTATTTTAAGCCCTGGTGGCCACAGATGTCCGAGTCTCTTCTCTGCCTCTCTGCTACTCCTACTTCCCTGGGCCAAGCTGTTCCAGCTCCAGGCCCCAGATCCACAGGACAGCACACTCTGCGTCTGCTTCCTTTCACTTCTCTCTACAGACTGAACACTACTTCCTCCCTCAGGTCAGACTTAAGGAATGCTCCCTGGAATTCCAGGTTCAGAGCTCCCCCTGCTGGCCGGAAGGAGAACTGCGTTGGTGTTAAACTTGCTGGCCAATGGACCTCCCAATTACCTCCAGGCTCAGCATTAACCCTTTGGGAGGGCAATGCTGTTGTGGCGACCAGGTCCTGGGGCGCCACACTCCCCCTTAGTTAAATTCAGTACTCCCGGACTGTAGAAAACAAAACAAGACATACATGTTACAACCTTAAACAACTATAAGAGTCCAGTGTGGCTCCCTGCCGGGTGTCCATTACACTGCTCCATGGGGGACCCGCCGCGATAAAACCCCCAACGTAAGCTCTGGGCATGCGTCAGAGCATTGATGACCCCACTCTATGCACGCCGGACGGGTTTTTCTTCAGGGGTTGCTGAGCACACTGGTGCTAACTATGTACAGCTAGGTGTTGGCCACCCATAGTCCAGTGGCCCAATTGTCCATTTTCTCAACAAAAAAAAAACATTTTATACACAACATTACAGACATTTCACATAACTATTTACATTCTAATAAGTACTCTTTCTTTTTACTCTCTATTCTGGGTAGTGGATAAGCATCTTTATGTGTAATGCGGTTAATTTGTCTGTAATCTACGCACATTCTCATTGTACCATCTTTTTTCTTTACGAGCACTAGTGGAGCTGCCCAAGGGCTACAGCTATCTCTGATAACCCCAGCCTCCTTCATTTCCCGTAACATTTCTTTGGCACGCTGATACTGTGCTGGGGGTACAGGGTGGTATCTCTCTTTAATGGGATGATGATCACACGTGGGGATTTGATGTTAAACCCCTTTTACCTGCCCAAAATCTAGGGGGTGTTTGCTGAAGACCCGCTCGTACTCCTGTACCACCCAGTAAACCCCATGCTTTTGGTGTGAGGGGGTGGAGTCGGTGCCCACATGTAATTTTTGGCACCAGTCTTCCAGCTGCCCCTTGGAGCCATTGTCTTCCACCTGGTCGGACGGGATCAAGGGTTCCACTGCTTTGATGGTATTGTTACTGACAGTGTACAGTTTTGCTACAGTGGCGTACCGGGGCAATTTGGCTTCCTACTCCCCCCAATTCAGGACACGGACGGGCACTCTCCCCTTGCGGACGTCTGCTACCCCTCTGGCTATCAGGACTCCAGGCCTACTGTCTGAATACACCGGTTCTACCAAGGCATGGTAATCCTGACCCTTGAGGCCTATTGCTGCCCGACACCATATCAACATTTCACTTCTTGGGGGTATTGCAATGGGGAGGGGGTCACTTACCCTCACACTGCCAATTTCTCCTCCGGCCAGCTCTACCTGCTGCCTCCTCATCAGGGCTCTGATCTCCCTCTGTAGGGCACGCTGCTGCCCGGAGCTGGCAGTTTCAGATGCCTGTTGCAACAAAATTATCACTTCGGCAATACAATTTTCTATCACATTTGTACCAATGGTTAGCAGTGGGTCAGATTCTCTGCGATCAATATCTACAATTATCATCCCCTGACATGGCAATTCTACCTGCCCCACTTTAATGGTTACTTCTTTATACCCAATTTGAGGTAAGGGCTGACCATTACTGGCCACAATTGTTAAATCATCATCTGGGCCATTGTCAATGTCTGAATCAGCCCAATATCTTTTGTACAGTTTATAAGGGATGGTTGTTACCTGGGACCCCGTATCCAGGAGGGCATTCAAAGGGATCCCATCCAGCACAATAGGAAGGACCGGGCGTCCTCCCACATACTTGCTGCGACTGGGGGTTGAGCCGGACTTCCTTACACCTGGGGGTTAGCTCCTGGCCCCAGGCTCGGCCCATTTAAAGGACAGTGTCTTGCAATATGGCCCGCCTGACTGCAGCGGCGGCAGATCGGTTGTCCCGTTGAATCATACCGGTCTGTATCTTTTCCTCGGGTCGGCGGAATCCTCCTCTGTCGCATCCATGGGACGTCATCTGGGCTGGATGCCAACTCGATTCTTGTAGGCGATGGGGTCACTTGTAGAGACTGCACGGTCTTGGCAAGGGCAGCTACAGTCTTGGTCAGCTCCTGGACCTGCTGTCTGAGCTCTGCAGCGGGATCCTTATCCAGGGACTGCGCCTCAGCCCCTGCAGCGGCTCGTGTTGCAGGCACCACCCCGGGGTACGTGATAGCAAGAGGCCGGAGGGGTACTGGGTCATTCGGTGTAGATTTTCTCAGTACCCGGATGGCGTGGTCCTTAAACTTTGCAAAGTCCAGAGCAGGGTTCTGTAGGACCATGATACGCAGCTGGGTCCTGTGGGCATCTGACAGGAGCCCCTCTATGAACTGCTCAGTTAGGAGTTTGTCTTCTTCACGTACACTCTCTGGGTCCACCTGTTTAATTGCTCTCAGGGCCTCCTGCAAGTTTAAGGCATAGTCCCGTATGCTGTCTGTGGCCCGTTGTTTGCACCCAAAGAATCTCATCTTTATTTCTGCTGCGGTGCGGGTGTCAAAAGTACTCTTTAGCTTGGCCAGTATCTGGGTTGCTGTCCCTTTATTTGTATCAGGCCAGGACTTCACTTCACGCTGGGCCGCGCCGGCTAGCTGCCCCATTAATATGCCCACCTTCTGGCTCTCAGTCAGCGGATACACCCGGAACAAGCTGTGCAGCCTTTCTCTGAAGTCGCTCAAGGTATGGGACTCCCCGGAGTACTGCAGCAGCCATTCTGCTCCCGGGATGTACGGCATTGTGATCGGCATTACCGGCGCTACAGTGGGGGCTGGGGCGACGGCGACTGGGATTGCTTCGGCTGGTGCTGCGGCGTCTCGGGCTATGGCAGCCACCTGCCCTCCCTCCGAGTCGGACATCTTCCTCCCCCTTAGTGAACCTTACCAGGCTCCGTTCACTTTTCAACTTCCCTTCTGGGTCGTGCGGGGTTAACGGCGCTCTGCTCTGATGGCGCGCTCCCTGTCAGGCATGCCCCCCTTCTTCCTGCGCTCGGCGAGGCTAATGGCGGCGGCAGTTTGCAAACAGCAACACAGTCTTTTAAGCACAGTTTCTGCAGGCGCACAGTACCCGGTGGGACCGGGCACGAAATCCTGTTCGTGCCGCCAAAAGTTGACTCGCCCACCCCAGAGCTATGGGACACCCGGTGCCGGGCCGGACTAGTCCGGGGGACATCAGTGGTGGCGGGGCCCGACTCCGTGGCCCTGGTGGGTGTCAGTTTAATATGGCTGGTGACTTGGGAGCAATTAAAGTATTTGTTTCGTGACGCCACCTGTGGTCTGCGGCTATTAAGCCGCCGCTGCTGTGTGAGGCCTCCGGGTTGATGATACGGCAGCAATTGTAGTACTGCTCCCCACAGGTGGAGCGGAGCCCCGGGGACACTGTTAGTGCTCGTGAAAGTCTATGGTGTTGTGTGGCTAACATGGTGCAGGGCCGACATGCAATGAAAGAACCAGGCACAAACAACAGTCTCTTTACCTTCTCCTCTTTTACTTTAGGAACAGTCCAATCCTGGGAGACCATCACAGGTGGTGAAGGGGATCCGGTCGGCCTGGAAGTACTTGGGGTGATCTTTCTGGCCAGCTGAGTATGAGGCCTACTCCTGTTCCTTTCTTTACTACGATAGGACCCTGCTTCTCTGGATCCAGCAATGGCCCTCTTTGCTGCTGGGACCGGTGGTACGTCCCTTTCCCTCTGTGGTAGGCTGCGCAGGCCCTCTCTGGTGCTTCTCTGCTGGAGTCCACACCCGGCCCTGATGCTGCAGCTGTACCTTGGGGCTGTTTATGGGCCAGGTGCTTGCAGCTCTCCTGCCCTTCGGATTCGGCTACCAGGGAGTATTTTAAGCCCTGGTGGCCACAGACTCCGATGTCCGAGTCTCTTCTCTGCCTCTCTGCTACTCCTGCTTCCCTGGGCCAAGCTGTTCCAGCTCCAGGCCCCAGATCCACAGGACAGCACACTCTGCGTCTGCTTCCTTTCACTTCTCTCTACAGACTGAACACTACTTCCTCCCTCAGGTCAGACTTAAGGAATGCTCCCTGGAATTCCAGGTTCAGAGCTCCCCCTGCTGGCCGGAGGGAGAACTGCGTTGGATGTTAAACTTGCTGGCCAATGGACCTCCCAATTACCTCCAGGCTCAGCATTAACCCTTTGGGAGGGCAATGCTGTTGTGGCGACCAGGTCCTGGGGCGCCACATAACCATCTCCTTCTTCAGGACAAGGGAAATCATACGTATGATAAGCCGTGCTTATCATACAGCAGGGGTGATAAGCAGTGGTTCTTCGCCTCCAAATATAGTGTGCATTATTACATTAAAAGAGTTCAGTTTTAGTCTCATCTGATCAGACTATATTCTTCCAGTATTTCACAGACTTGTCAAAATGTTGTTGAGCAAGCATTAAACTTGCTTGAACATGCTTTCTGTTCAGTAATGGTGTCTTGCATGGTGACCATGCATATGCATACAGGCCATTTAGAAATTTTGCACATCGTTCAGGTCTGTACTTTGTCACTATTGTGGTCATGTAATACATTGCGTATTTACATGCTGTTACGTTGCGATCTGCACCGCAGCGTAACTGCATGCGTCCTGCGTCCCCAGCATTATCTATGAAGATTATGCCAGAGCCGTGCGCACGTGGCGTATTAGAGCGCAGCGCTTCGGCTGCTGCCTGAAGCACGCGTTTTAAGAAGTGACATGTCACTTCTTTTGTGCGTATTGGTTGTAATGTCGGTCTCTCTCTGTGTCTCCCTGTCGGTCGGTCTCTCTCTCTCTCTCTCTCTCTCTCTCTGTCAGTCTATCCCTCTCCCCCCTCTCCCCCCTCTCTCATACTCACCGATCAGCTGCATGGCTGTCACACTGCTCCAGCGGCTTCTCCTGCTTTTGAAAATGCCGGCCGCCCAATATTCAATCTCGTATTCCCTGCTTCCCCCGCCCACCGGTGCCTATGATTGGTTGCAGTCAGACACGCCCCCATGCTGAGTGACAGCTGTCTCACTGCAACCAATCATAGCCGCCGGTGGGCGGGTCTATGTAGTGCAGGAAAATAAATAAATAATTAAAAAAAAAACGGCGTGCGGTCCCCCCCAATTTTGATATCAGCCAGGGTAAATCCACACAGCTGAAGGCTGGTATTCTCAGGATGGGGTGCCCCACGTTATGAGGTGCCCCCCAGCCTAAAAATATCAGCCAGCAGCCGCCCGGAATTGCCGCATGGATTAGATGCGACAGTCCCGGGACTGTACCCGGCTCATCCAGAACTGCCCTGGTGCGGTGGCAATCTGGGTAATAAGGCGTTAATGGCAGTAGCCAATAGCTGCCACTTAGTCCTAGTTAATCGTTGCAGGCGTCTATGAGACACCCCCAATGATTAACCTGGTGAAAGTAAATAAACACAAACACCCGAAAAATCCTTTATTTGAAATAAAAGACAAAAACCACCCTCTTTCACCACCCTATTAAAATCCCCAAACACACCTGCAGGTCCGGCGTAATCCACAAGGTCCCGCGACACATCCAGCTCTGCTACATGTAACTGACCGGAGCGGCAGTACAACACCGCCACTCCTGTCCGCTCCATGCAGAAACTGAAATGAGTCCCGCTGTCAGCGGGGACGTCACTGAGATAATGCCGGTGTGTGTGCGGTGATGATGAGGGCTGTAGTGTCGGAATGTGTGCGGGGATGTCGGGTTGTGTGCGGGGATGTCGGAGGTAATGTCAGGATGTGTGCAGGGATGTCGGGTTCTGTGCGGGGATGTGTGCGGGGATGTGTGCGGGGATGTGTGCGGGGATGTCGGGTTGTGTGCGGGGATGTCGGGATGTGTGCGGCAATGTCGGGATGTGTGCAGGGATGTAGATGGGAATGTCAGGATGTGTCCGGGAATGTCTGGTTGTGTGCGGGAATGTGGGGATGTGTGCAGCAATGTCGGGATGTGTGCAGGGATGTATGTGGGAATGTCGGGATGTGTGCGGGGATGTCGGCGGTAATGTCAGGATGTGTGAGGGAATGTCGGGATGTGTGCGGGAATGTCGGGATGTGTGTGGGGATGTAGGCGGTAATGTCAGGATGTGTGCGGGGATGTAGGCAGTAATGTCAGGATGTGTGCGGGGATGTCGGCGGTAATGTCGGGATGTGTGCGGGGATGTCGGGATGTGTGCGGGGATGTCGGAGGTAATGTCGGGATGTGTGCGGGGATGTAGGCGGTAATGTCGGGATGTGTGCGGGGATGTAGGCGGTAATGTCGGGATGTGTGCGGGGATGTAGGCGGTAATGTCGGGATGTGTGCGGGGATGTAGGCGGTAATGTCGGGATGTGTGCGGGGATGTTGGAGGTAATGTCGGGATGTGTGCGGGAATGTTGGCGGTAATGTGGGGATGTGTGCGGGGATATCGGCGGTAATGTCGGGATGTGTGCAGGGATGTCGGGATGTGTGCGGGGATGTCGGCGGTAATGTCAGGATGTGTGAGGGAATGTCGGGATGTGTGCGGGAATGTCGGGATGTGTGTGGGGATGTAGGCGGTAATGTCAGGATGTGTGCGGGGATGTAGGCAGTAATGTCAGGATGTGTGCGGGGATGTCGGCGGTAATGTCGGGATGTGTGCGGGGATGTCGGGATGTGTGCGGGGATGTCGGAGGTAATGTCGGGATGTGTGCGGGGATGTAGGCGGTAATGTCGGGATGTGTGCGGGGATGTAGGTGGTAATGTCGGGATGTGTGCGGGGATGTAGGCGGTAATGTCGGGATGTGTGCGGGGATGTAGGCGGTAATGTCGGGATGTTTGCGGGGATGTCGGAGGTAATGTCGGGATGTGTGCGGGAATGTTGGCGGTAATGTCGGGATGTGTGCGGGGATATCGGCGGTAATGTCGGGATGTGTGCAGGGATGTCGGGATGTGTGCGGGGATGTCGGAGGTAATGTCGGGATGTGTGCGGGGACGTCGGCGGTAATGTCGGGATGTGTGCGGGACATCTCTCAGGTTACCAGCGGCCACAGGTCTCGGTTGGAGCACTCGAGCTGGCCGCGGGTAACCTGAGTAACGGCACCGGTGATCGCGTGGCTCACTGCAGTCAATCAGATTTGCGGTCACAGGTGAGTCCCTCAACTGTGACCGCAAATCAAGCCACGGCACACGGACAGAGTCGCGCGATCACAATGAAGTCGGATGAAGTTCATCCGAGTTCATTCTGATCGCGCGGCTGTCTCCCGCAGCCAGCTATGTGCTCTTTTTGACATTGCGGTCCCAGTCGGCTCTGCTGAAAGTCTATGGGGATGCAGCAGAGCCGCGTGGGACCGCACTGTCAAAAATGTGCGCTCTGGATGCTTTTCCCATGGCAGAGAAAGCATCCAGAACGCATGAATTCTGCAGGAATGTGCGCACGTTGCGTTCTGCCGAATGCGTCTCAGAACGCAGCTTTTCGGTTGCGTTCTGAGACGCACATGCAGTGACTATTTACGCTGCGTAATAGAACGCAACATGTGTACATAGCCTTACTGCCTGAGAGTCTATTTAGATTGCCACCTGAGGCAAGATTCTTATCTTGTTGGCAGAAGTGGCCCAGCACTATTTGCTAGTTGAGTAATTTAATCACTGAAATGTAAGGACAGTTCAAGTAGTTTAGATCAGGTTCATATAGATTACCTTTATTTTCTGTCCCATGTGGGCAAAGTCAATAATGTATACTAATAAGTCTCCCCCATTGAAGGTAAGGTGTCGCGTTTTTTTTTTATTTTTGTATTAATAATAGTGATTATGGAATAAAGTATTTTTAATACAAAATACATTTACTGTTTATTTAGTTTTTATTTAATTCTAGTTTTACTGAAATATCGGGGGCTGCCATCTTGGATTTACTTTGTATAACGACAGTTACCTCAAATACGGTAGTCTCTGTGCATAAGAGTTAGTTGTCAGGCTGCAACCCTAAACTTAGCACAGAGACTGCTCCCCGCTGTGACCTGGACATGCCACTTGGGCTGTTCAGATCACAGCAGAGAAAGGAGATAGCTGCCATCTTTTTGTAGCTCACAGCATATGCTGTGTGCAGCATTTTCCCCCTGTCACGCGCTCAAGATGTGTGAGTACTGGTGCTGGGTCGCCGCCAATTCCCCCCCCAACGCCACCGCTACCCTCCCCCCCTACCGCCTCTTCCCTCGCTCTCATGTGCTCACCTCAGGCCTCCAATCCTAGCAGCTCAGTGGGGCACAGTATAATGAAGAGTGCAGTATACAGCGGAGCACGGAATACAGTGGAGTGCGGTATACAGAGGAGCCCGGTATACAGCGGAGCACAGAATACAGTAGAGCGCAGTATACTGAGGAGTACAGTATACAGTGGAGTGTGGAATACAGCGGAGCGCGGTATACAGTGGAGCGCGGCATACAGCAGAGCTTGGAATACAGTGAAGCATGGTATACAGCTGAACACGGAATACAGCGGAGCGCAATATACAGTGGAGTGCGGTATACTGTGGAGCATAGTATACAGTGGAGCACGGAATACAGCAAGCACAGTATACTGTGGAGCATGGAATACAGTGGAGCACGGGATACTGAGGACCGCGAAATACAGCAGAGCGTGGTATACTGTGGAGTACGGTATACTGCGGGGCACGGTATACAGTGGAGCGCAGTATACAGTAGGGGCACAGTATAGAGCGAAACGCAATATACATTGGGTCGTAGTATACAGTGGCGCACTATGCCAGCTGTCCTCAGTGATACTTAAGACATTAGGATCACTTTGCGGTCACCAACAAAATGGCTTTGCACTGTGACCCTAGACTTCATCCTCCCTTATCCTTTTGGAAACACCCAGAATTGGAGGGGATGTATGACGTCACACATGAGAGCAGATCCTGCCCACTTTTACTGCACTTGTAATGTGAGCTAGTTCTACTGTAGTTCTACAGTAGATTTTCAGCAGCTGCTTCCCCTAGTGTTTAAGAGTGGAAAATCTCAAACTTTTAAAATATTTTTTTTATATTTTGCTCAATTAAAAACAAATAATAATATTTAAACATAACAGTAAAACATTAATACTTTACATTTTTCAGTTATGGATTTTTTTTATGACACCTTCCCCTTAAGAGAGCTTGTCTTGTCTTTGAGCAGAGGCATGCATGGCACCCATATCCCACAATAAACATTGCTTGGTAACACTTCTTTAAATACTGTGTAAAATGATCAGACATTACATGATGTCTGTCATTTCAACAACATTACATAGTACAAGTACATATAATACATTTTGTAATATATACAGTATTTTCAGATATTCTGTACTGGGCAAACATTTCAGGCCTCTTTCACACGTCCGTGTCTCCGGTACGTGTCTGGTCCATTTCCTCACATACCGGAGACATGGGTACATGTAGACCCATTAAAATCAATGGGTCTGCACTCACGTGCGTATTCTGCCATGGACCGTGTGTATGTGTGGAGCATTCGTGTGCCCGTGTGCCCCACACGTAGACATGTCCATTTTTTCTCCAACCTCACGGGTGTCACACAGAACTCAAACGGGTCACATGAAATGCAAACGGACCACACGGATGTGTTCCGTGTGTCACGCACCGGAGAAAACACATGTGTCTGTGAGAGAAAAAACAACTTTACTCACCTTCTCCAGCACTGCTGTCTCTACCGCTGCTGTCACTTGCTTCCGACCGCTGCTCATTATGCTCATTGCATATTCACTTCACTGCGGGCTGGAAGCAGCAGTAGCAGGGAGTCAGCAGGACCGGAGACCAAAGATCAGCACCACGGACAGCAAAGCCAGGGACAGGTGAGTAGAAAGTTTCCGTTCTCCGTGTGTTATCACGGATAACACACGGAAAACACACATTTGCCATAAACACTGCTCACGGAGGGCAAAATGCACCTTTGACACGTCCGTGAAAAACGTGCGTGGTTTTTCACGGACGTGTGAAAGAGGCCTCAGGCATATGTGGAAAAAAAATGCTGTAAAGTAATAATGTTTCAAACTTAGAAATGTTCTTACTTTATTTTTATTAATTACCAAAATGCAAAGTAAATGAACCAAAGAGAAATGTAAAATCAATATTCAATGTGACTGCTCTTTGCATTTAACACCACATTCATTCTTCTAGGTATTTGCAGTTTTTGAAGGAACTTGACTGAGAGATTGTTCAAAACATATTGGAGAACTCACCATTGATCTTCTGTAGATGTAGGCTTCTGCAAATCCTTCTGTCTCTTCATGTAGTCTCAGACAGCCTTGATGATGTGGAGGCTACATCACTAGTGATGGGCAAATAGTAACTATTCCTGTTCTGATAAGGCTTACCAAAAACTGAGTACTATTCCAGTATTCTCGAAGAGAAGAAAAATGCTTTAGTTCCCCATTGACTTGCATTAGGTTCATTATTTGTGACATATAGTGTAATAGTACATGGGATTCGTTACTAATCCGAACACGTATAGTTACTACTCACCCATCACTGTACATCACCACTTCTAAGTACTCTTTGTTGTTAACATTGGCTATACATGTGGAGTTATTGTTCTGCAGAAAAGAATTGCAGCCAATTAGATGTCTTCCTCATTGTATTGCATGCCTGCATATTTCAGCATTGAGTACACTAAGAAATTGAGGACCCAAGATGCAACAGTCGACCAAAGAGAATTAGTGCTGCAAATGTAAGACATCTTGTCATCTCAGAACTTGCAGTAACCAGTGGGAACCAGCTACACCCAACTGATCATAGACGTCTGGCCAAAATGGTCAAGATCTAGTGACTCAACCATGCATGGAAACACAGGAACTGGGGAACAGAAAAAAGTAGCATAGTAGCAGGTGCTTTGAACTGATATGTCAAAATTTAAAATATTTGGATGCAATAGAAGGCATTTTGTCAGTCAAAGGACTGGTGAGTGGTACAATAAAATGCATGAAACATTTTGGCATGGTGGATGTTCCTTGCAAGTCTAGGATTGCATTTCAGAAAATGGAGTTAGACATTTGGTCAAGCTTAATGGTGTCCTGAATGCTGAGAAATGTAGTCAGATCCTTATTCATCCTGCAACACCATCAGTGAGGTGTATAATTTGCTCAAAAGTTATTCAACAGCAGGACAACAATCCCAGAATTACGGTAAATGTCACTAAGAACTATCTAAAGTGTAAATAAGAGCCATGGGTTTTGAAACTGATGATGATGATATGGCCCTCACAGAGCCCTGATCGCAACATCATTGAGTTTGTCTGGGATTACATGAAGAGAAAAAAGGATTTGCTCAAGCCTACATGCACAGATATGTGGTTGGTTTTTCAAGATGTTTGGAACAACCTCCATGCTGAGATCCTTCAACAACTGGGTGCAAGTGTATCTATAACAAGTGAAGCTTTGATGCTATTTTGAAGGCAATTGGGAGTTCACATCAAGTATTGATTTCTCTTTTGTTCACTTTGCATTATGTTAATTGATAAAAACAAAATACCTGGGGGCGTGGCCAGCGGGCAGCATGAGCGGTCGCACTTGAGAGCAGCTCTGCTATCCAACACTGATTTACCATATTAATCCTGCCGAAATTGGTGCCTAAATACACCTCCGGATTACCTGTGGTGCGGTGATCATCCTGATCGGTAATATGAGCAGAGGTCGTTGCGCTGTGGCGGCCGAGAAGCTGAAGAAATTTGCCCGGGACTCCCAGCAAGATGGCGCCGGCAAACAGGCAGAGCGGGATGCCAGCGAGGCGGAGGAGGGGGAGGACATGGAGGCCGGATCTGAGGGATCGCAGGAGATGACCTTGCAGCAAGTCACTACGCAATTACTTGCAGCGATCCAGGATTCGAAAGTGTCGCTGATGGGCAAAATCGAGGAGGTTAAGATCGATGTGGGTCTCCTCAGGCTGGATTTGGAAAACCTAAGAGAGCAGGTAAAGGAGACGGAGCAGAGGACCTCCACACTAAAGGACGACGCAAGAGCAACGCCGGGCAGACTATCCTCCTTGGAAAGTGCGGCAAACAACTGGGCGCAGAGGTCTGATGACCTAGAGAATCGTCTGCGTCGCAATAATTTAAGAATCCTAGGGATGCCGGAGAGAACAGAAGGGAATGACCCATGTAAGTTTATGGAAACATGGCTCTCCGAAACCTTCCCTGATGCGACATTGTCTGCTGCTTTCTCCATAGAAAGAGCCCATTGGGTGCCGGCCAGGTCTCCTCCCCCCGGAGCGCAGCCCAGACCCCTCTTGGATAGAGATGTGATCCTAAGTGCGGCGAGATGCAAGGGCCCGATGCCACATAATAACGCCTCCATATTGATCTTCCCTGACTTCTCTGCGTCCCTCCAGAAAACAAGGGCATCCTTCATCCAAGTGAAAAGACACCTTAGAGAACACCAGATTGCCTACTCCATGATTTTCCCAGCTCGTCTTAGAGTGGTTCATCAAGAGCGTTCCCTGTTCTTCACCTCTCCTGCGGAAGCGGATGATTGGATCAACTCGCTGAAAAGGAAACGCTGATGCGCTGCTGATTCGGGCGACACCATGGTGATCGTTGTTGTGTCTGCATCGCGGTTTCAACCCACCTCCCCTTTTCTTTTCCGGAGTGAGGACGGAAATGCGATTCCAGTTCCTGGGACGTTGTGTTTGAAATCGCTGTTGCGATCGATTTTTGATCTTCCACTGTTGGAATCCTGCGTCCCTCGTTATTGAAGGTGTTAAATAATTTTTCCTCCTTTTCTCCTGTTTTGTAAGTGGAGAGGGGTTCGGGATTGCTGTTGCGCCCGCTCTCCGATCTCCTAGCTCCAGATTGCTGATAAGCTGGTGATTATGTGAAGAGGCGCTGTTGCGATTGCCTCCCTCCGGACGCTTGTGGGCCCCCAGATGCGACCAATATGGGTCCTCCACTGAGCCAGTTGTTTAACATCCCCCCCACATCTGGATAAATGGAGGCGGGCCGGGGCTGCATTCTCAGATATGACATGGCCTGTGATTATTGCTGAGTTTGTGTCCCAGAGTCCCGGACTACCGCCACTTCGGTCGCAGTTTCGTCGCTTGTGGGGCCCGGACTGAGGTGAGGTCTGACAGAACTTGGGCCGGACCGTTGCTGCGTCACCAAAAGCACCTTCAAGCGGACTCATGTTATACTGTATTTCTCGGTCCGGTATGGGACTCTATTTTGGGATCGCACTATTCTGCAACACATCTAAGTTCACAATGTTGGTTCCTATTGTAGAGCTTTATGAAGATTCTTAGGCTACCACGTATTATAGTATCTCATAACCTAAGGCTACTTGCAACTATCCCTTTGGTTTCCTCCACACTCTCATTCTCCCCCCCTCTCCTGCTCAACCCCCTTATCCCTGCCCCCCCATACTTCCCCCAACTTTCCCCCACCTTTCTCCCCTCACACCAACCCTCTCCCCTTCCTGTCCCCTTAATCTCTCTCCCCCACAGTCCTTTTCCCCTTGTTTTCAACCCCCAATTCCCCCCTCCCTCAACCCCCACCCCGCTTCCCCCATGCTCCCTCCCCCTCCATACCTCTCCATCTTCACATTTTTCCCCCTTCCTCCCCCCTCCATACCTTTCCCTTCTCCACTCTTCCCCCTCTCTCCATACCCCCCCATTCTTTCTATTCTTTCCCTCATTTAAACAAAGATAGCAACGTGAACAAAATAAAAAACACCTAAAATATAGCCTTTAATCTTAGTAATGTTAAAAAAATCCAAGTAGGACCTACAATAGTAACGAACAGACCACTAAAAATTAGCCAATATACTCAATATCCTATAAAGGACCAATGGGCTAATCAAGAGTTAAAACTAATGTGGATGATGGCGCTCTGCCCAGGAATCTCCTGGTATTGATGGAATAATTTATGCCAATCTGTGTGGGTCTTTTGTGACCAGGATTTTGGATTCATATCCTCCCCTGATGATATAAAGAAACGCGTTGGGAGAATTATGCACACCGCTGGACATGTGTTTGGAACCTGTAGAGATCCTGAGTCATTCAGATAAGGACCAGGTTATCTCATCTTTCTTGGTTGCCGAGACTATCCAGTATTAAGTGCTTCTAAGCAGGGAAAGGGTTATATGGCAGATGGGGTAAGACCGTTCCTTTTCTACTATTTGCTCACCGCCATCTGCATTGTGGCAGGTGACTATGTGGGTTCATGATATTTATCATTCACTATATGATTAATGCTACTGCTGCTCATTGCGGTATGTTACAGTATCTGTTTACATGAATGACATCATCCACATTAGTTTTAACTCTTGATTAGCCCATTGGTCCTTTATAGGATATTGAGTATATTTGCTTATTTTTAGTGGTCTGTTCGTTACTATTGTAGGTCCTACTTGGATTTTTTTAACATTACTAAGATTAAAGGCTATATTTTAGGTGTTTTTTATTTTGTTCACTTTGCTATCTTTGTCTATTTACCAGTGAATTGATACCCAGTAGCTATCCCATATTTCCCTCATTTAAGCATGTTATAGGTTATGTAGCAAGGTAATTGACAAATTTAAGCTGTTGGACTGCAGGAGCCGCTCAAGTCCTTGTTTGAGGACACCCCCGTACCAAGTACATTATCTAGCCACGTTGGTTCACCCTAGTCGTTGCTAGGGAAAATCTCTCCTGGTCACACTATTGGACCAGTTCTTGTCGGAGGCGTAAGTGCAGCCGATTGTTCGTATTCAAGGGTACATTCACTCAAGTTCTACTGTAGGTTAAGTTCTTGACATACTTCATCTAGGCTAGCAAGTGATATCTTTCAATGGTTTTAAACTTAATGACATGGAATGTTAGGGGACTGGGCACAGCCAGGAAAAGGGCGACAGTATTTGCACATATCAAAAGATCCAAAGCTCAGATCGTATGTTTACAAGAGACCCACTTATTGTTAGAGACCACTAGAGTGCTCCAGAAGCCTTGGGTTTAATGGTCGGCCCACTCTGTTCATTTCTCATATTCTAGGGGAGTATCAGTACTAATCCACAAAACATTGCGTTGGAAACCGGGTAGGATTATAAAGGATACTGATGGGAGATATGTATTTATCCAAGCTCACATTGACGGGGTAATGATAGTGATCCTAGCCATATACATCCCCCCTGCGATGGGAATTTCAATACTGTATGAGGCGGCTAAGTTTGCCTCGCAATTCCCACAAGCTTTGGTGCTCTGCATGGGGGACTTTAACTTGATCAACAACCCAGGACTGGATGGATTCTGCGCCCGACAGATCTCGATCTCTCATACGATACAAACCAGACTGAGCGCATTCCTACAGGAGGTGGGATGGCGTGACATGTGGCGGTTCTATAATCCAGTATTGAGAGAGTACACATGTTATACCCGGGAAAAAATTCTCTATCTAGGATTGATTATATTTGTGGGAATGAGAGAGTATGTGCCCATATACAAATGGTATGCCACTTGCCCAGATCAGTATCAGACCACTCCCCGGTATTTGTCGGCATTAAATGGGAGGGATGTAAATCACACAGATTGTCACGGAAAATTAACCCTTGGTGGCTTTCACTTTTCGGAACCAATGATAGGATTCCTGACCAAATTATGGCATATACTGAGACGAATTCCATAGAGGAAAACCACTCGGCCTATTGGGATGCACTTAAAGCGTATTTGAGGGGATGCTGTCACTCCTCCATCTCATATATTAAGAAACAGGCGGCCAGAGAGGAGGAGGAATTGGCCACTCAAAATAGAACACTAGAGCATAGATTTACTTCAGACCCGTCTGAGGAAAACAGAACTCAATGGTTACAAGCTGGGAGGAAATATCTTTTATACTTACAGGACAAGGCCAAGAGACATGTCTTCTTCACGAACCAGAGGTATTTCGAGCAAGGGAACCAATCTAGTAGCCTACTAGCGTTCTTGGTGCATCAGTCCAATAGTTCACTTGCGGTCCTTAAGATTAGAGCCCCTAGTGGCGAACCAGTCACTTCCGTCAATGACATTCTGGAAGTGTTCTTGGAATTTTATAGGAACCTTTATGAGTCCAGACTGACCATGTCGAGGGAAGAGATTGCTGATTACCTGCAAGATCTGGAGTTTCCCAGATTGACTTCGGCCCAGCGAGTGGCCTTGGATGAGCCCATTAGTATGGAGGAGATGGTGGAAGCGATGGGGGCACTTAATAAAGGTAGGGTGACTGGTCCTGACGGACTCCCGATTGAAATATTTAGCAAATATCAGGGGGGGCTTGCTCCAGCCCTCCTGAAAACGGTTGAGGCTTCGTTCCGAACGGGACAGTTGCCTGACTCTTTCTATGAGGCAACCATCGTTCTGCTACTAAAACCAGACAAGGACCCATTGGATTGCGACTCGTACAGACCGATCTCTTTGTTGAACTCTTGACTATAAAATTCTTACCAAAATATTAGCAACTAGACTTAACAAAGTGATCTCCTCCATAATACATGAAGACCAGTCGGGATTCATTCCGGGTAGGAGTACCTCAGATAACCTGAGGAGGGCGCAGGTGATCTTACAGATGGGTACCAAGTTAGAGGAAGATTGGGCTTTGGTCTCACTGGATGCGGCCAAGGCCTTTGATTCTATAGAATGGCCATACCTGCTGGAGGTGCTGGGTGCATTTGGTTTCGGCAACACATTCATCAGGTGGATTGAGATTATATATAAAGCACCATCTGCTAACATCCAGGTGGGTGGCGGGGTGGCGGAAACTTTCTCCCTGGCAAGGGGAACCAGACAGGGATGCCCCCTATCCCCTCTCCTGTTTGCCCTGGCCATGGAGCCACTGGCGGTGTGCATTCGGCCGGACCCAATTTATCAAGGAGTGAAGCATCGAAAGGGAGATGAATGCCTGTCTCTGTATGCAGACGACTTGTTATTGTTTGCATCTGATCCGGATTCCTCCATTCCTAGGGCTGTGGAGCTTATTGACCGATTCGGGGAGTTCTCGGGCCTGGCAATAAACTGGTCAAAGTAGTACCCCCTCTTTTTGTCCCGGGACAGAGAGGAAACGGCGAACACTTACATATGTAGGATCCCGGTGGTTGATCACTTTAAATACCTGGGGATTATACTGACAGGAAGCCCTTCGGAGATGATAGCAAGAAATATTGCCCCTCTTTTATCACACCTCGGGGAGAAATTTAATAGATGTAGCCAGCTCCCACTTTCAGTGGCAGGAAGGATTAACCTTCTCAAA
Source organism: Anomaloglossus baeobatrachus (assembly GCF_048569485.1). Classification (NCBI taxonomy): domain Eukaryota; kingdom Metazoa; phylum Chordata; class Amphibia; order Anura; family Aromobatidae; genus Anomaloglossus; species Anomaloglossus baeobatrachus. Next base: position 141,231,770 of record NC_134358.1, read on the forward strand.
ATGATAGTACAACCAAAGTGTCTCTACATTACCCATCATGTATTTGTGCAGATCCCCCGCTCCTTCTTTTGGACTCTGGACTCCTTAATGATTACCTTTGTCTGGGGTGCTTCCAGATCGAAAGTCCAATTGGCCAAATTACAGAGGCCCAAAGATCTGGGGGGTATGGCCCTTCCTGATCTTTATATATACTACCTGGCCGAACAACTGAAATATCTGGGTCAATGGACACTACCTAGGGTGATGGGTTCTCCGGAGGAATTTTTGGCAGAATTCACGGGTGTGGATCTCCTATGGCCTCTATTGACAGATTACAAGAGAGCCCCTGAGGGCCGTATCCTCCCGATACACAAACTGGGGGCCAGGATCTGGAAGGAGGCTAAAGCCATATTCGGATTCCATGATGTACCAATTGAGACCCCCTTATCGGGTAACCTGGACCTTCCGCACTTTTGTGGGTTGCCGGGCTTTGGTGAATGGAGGAATCGCGGAATAGCCTCCCTGAGCTCAATTGTCCGTGATGGTGAACTCCACCCTTTTGCGCAACTGCGAGCGGAATTCAAATTGCCGGAATCCCATGGGTTTCAGTACCTCCAGATCAGGCACGCCTTTTGTGCTCAGTTCTCTGGTCGTGGAGTTAGATTCTCTTCCTTCCCAATCATTGGAATTATTAGATCACAAGGCCCTGGCGGTCTTATCTCCAAACTATACTCCTCTCTCATTCAGGCCAAAGCCATAAATAACCCTCTTTATGTCCAGGATAAGTGGAGGGCCAGGATTCCTGAAATAGATGATGTAGTTTGGGACGACATCGTCAAATCCCACACTTTGGTCTCTCCTGCAATTAATAACAGACTGATCCAATTATACATAATACACCAGAGTTATATCACTCCCCAGAGACTGAAAAAGATGAACAACTCGGTGGGGTAGGGTTCTCCAAGGTGTGGGAGAAACGGTGCAGATTTCTGGCACATGATATGGGAATGCCAGATCATTCACTCTTATTGGGGTGAGGTTATAGCGGTTCTTTCCTCCATACTTAAAAAAACGGTCCCTATGAGCCCGATTCTGTGCCTATTTGGTGTGGTAGATGTACACTCTTGGTCCCAAGATGAGAATCTATTATTAAAAAAGGTCCTGTTTTTGGCCCGGAAGAGCATTATACTAAATTGGATGTGTACTCACCCCCCATCTAGGGCCTCTTGGATTGCACTGGTAAATGCTATAATTCTGCTAGAACAATTTGTATTTAAGATGAGATGTTCTTTAAATAAATTTGACAAAATATGGGGTAGATGGTTGGGTTCGCCCTTGACTGGGGGCTCACCCGGTTACTTGGCTAACAACCTACAGGGGAAACCTATAGATCATAAGGTTATGTACCAGCAGTGTGACGTGGTCCCCAACACCTAGTTTGCATATTCCTTGTCAATATGAGTTCTTTACCCCATGTTAGATATAACTTGTGAGCAGATACATCTGAAGTATATACTGTTTCAATGTCATCCTATGAGTACAGGGTGTTCACTTGATTATGGATGTATTATCACTCTGGATATTAACCAATATTTACCCATATCCTGACTGTACAAATTGTTGATTTGATTTCTGATGTAATGCCATACTTAACCTTCAATAAAACGAGTTTAAAAAAAATAATAAAATACATATCAACACTTCTTTTTTGTAAAGCATTTATGCTATGCAGCGTTGTTAGCACCCCTGACTCTAAAGACCACTTTACACGCAAAGACATCGCTAACAAGATGTCATTGGGGTCACGGAATTCGTGACGCACATCCGGACTCGTTAGTAATGTCGTTGCGTGTGAAACGCAGGAACGACCGTTAACGATCAAAAATACTCACCATATCGTTGATCGTTGACACGTCGTTCTAATCTCAAATATCGTTGCTACTGCAGGTACGATGTTGTTCGTCATTCCTGCGGCAGCACACATTGCTATGTGTGACACCGCAGGAATGAGGAACAACATCGTACCTGCAGCCACCGCCAATGAGGAAGGAAGGAGGTGGGCGGTATGTTACGGACGCTCATCTCCGCCCCTCCGCTACTATTGGGCGGCCGATTAATGACGCCGCTGTGACGCCGCACGAACCACCCGCTTACAAAGGAGGCGGTTCGCCGACAACAGCGATGTTGCTAGGCAGGTAAGTATAATCCTTCATGTCTGTGTGCAATCTATAGAAGAAATCATACCAGGTAGTCTGAACCCACAAAATGAGATCTAAATGAAAAATAAAGATAAAACATTCAAAAAGGAAAACTAATGAAACAAGTCATATAATGTCCACAAACAGTGTTATTGTCAACAGATTTACACAACCCATCAGCTTATTCTAAAAAGTCACATCTATAAGGTCCACTTTAAGAATTTTACATTGATAAGAATTATTATTACTAACTTAATTTTTAAATCTTATCTGATAACATTTGTATGTAATTAATACTGATATATCTAAAAATATTAATAATAGTTGGTGGATAATTCTGTGTGGGCATTGCTCTTTTTTACTTGCCAAAGAAATAAATACATGTGTTCTGGAATGAGTTTATCTTTGCGTGCTTTGCCATGAAAATCATGTTTAAACACACAGTGAATATGAAACAAATCTTGCCCTTTTTAATACCAGTCCCCTATTAATTGTGTGAATACAGAATCATCATTAATACATTACATACAATAGATAACCAATCTAATATTTATTCTATAACTACAGTCATATTCTTTTTATGCAAATTCTTTTAATTTTACTAGGTTTGATTTTCATTTGAGCTTTGTGTTTATTGCTGCACTTGTACATTATTTATCTGAGATAGGCATACGTGTTGGGCATGGACAATCTATGAGGATTGAAAAAACACAGGTGCTTTGATAACAATCCAAATCAAAAGTGGACAAGCATAGCTGTGCCTAAAATCAAAATTACATGTGCAATGTGATTATTCAGTGCCTTGGAGCACAGCACAAAACACTCTTTAGTAATATAAAAATGTTAATTAAAATTACTTATAAATAATAAGGGAACATACACATTCTCAATAATTGTTCTAGGCATAAAAAATGCAACAAACAGAACATAAAAGTCAACAAACATATATGTGTCTCTTTATCTACTTGCAGAATAAACTGGAAAATATTATTGCTGTATGACAAAAAATGAGTTTCAAAATGGTATTCTAATGGCTAGATGAATGGTGCTATAACGGCTAGATGAAGGGCACAATTTCATTTATTGCATTTATCTTTGCCATTACGTTGCATATGGTGAAGCCACACAACCAAGCCCTCTTCACCTTCTGCCGCCTCAAACTCAAAAATATTTCCCAGATACGGACATTCCTTTCCCAAGAAGCTAGTGCATGCCCTGATTATCTTATTATATTACTATTGCAACCCTCTGCTCTGTGGCCTCCCTTCTAACAGTCTTACACCCCTACAATCTATTCTAAACTATGCGGCACAATGAAGCCACCTGTCCCCCCACTACTTCCCGACCTCTCCACTCTGTCTATTGCTTCACTGGCTTCCCATTGTCCAACGACTAAAGTTCAAAACCTTAACCATTACATACAAAACCATCCACAACCTGTCTCCTCCTTACATCTGCGACCTAGTCTTGCAGTACTTACGTGTACATAACCTTTGATCCTCACAAGATCTCCTTCAATACTCCCCTTGCATCTCCTCTTCCCACAATTGCATCCAAGATTTCTCCTCTGCCTCCCACATACTCAGGAACTCTCTGCCTCAACATATTAAACTTTCGCCTACCTTGACAAGCTTTAAAAGGAACCCGAAGACCCACCTCTTCCAACAAGCCTACAACTTGCCATAACCCTCAGTCTGCTATAACGCCACACGACTATCTCTATCCTCACCTACTGTATCCTCACCCATACCCTGTAGACTGTGAGCCCTCGCTAGCAGGGTCCTTTCTCCTCCTGTACCTGTCTGGGCCTTGTTTTGTTTATGAATATTGTACTTGTCCCTATTATGTGTATCCCTTCTCACATGTAAAATTGCCATGAAATAAATGGCGCTATGATAATTAATAAAAATAACTTAGCTGTCCTAAGACAGAATCTTTGCTTTGGTCAATAGTTCCCTGAATGTTGTTGAACTGGTGGAGAACCATATTAAATAAGAGTTAACGTAATTTGGTTCTTGCAACCAATGACAAATGTAAACGCTTTTAAATGTACAGTTAAGAGTATAAAAATAATAATTACAAATATTTATGGGCACATTGTTGCAAACTGTAGAATATATTTAGCAGCCACAGTGACTAATTACATATTTAGTGAGTACGGTATATTGTGGGTAAATTTTATTCAACGAAGAGGAATTTTTATTAAGGTACACAATAAAGGGCACATTTTTTATCCTAGTTACACACTGAGGGGCGTGCTGTATTCAGGAGCAAGGTGTGGGGCTTACAGTATGTATATTCGGGGTAACACTATGAAGCATATTTGTATTTAGAGGGACAGCATACCAGGGGCAAGTATAGATGCCTGTACATTGACTGAAATGGAAACAGTCAAAAAATTGTGAGAATGACAGGATTGATAGACATGATAATGATATGCAAATGATGAAAATGTACACATTTTCAAAACAACTTGATTTATACATTATCACCTTTGATCACCATATGCAGAATACATGCACTTGCACATCTTGTCTGTTGCCAGTGAGGCAATTAATGGTTGTCTCAGGCGTTTTTTTACCATGCTGAATTCACTTGGGCACAGAAATAATCATGATCCGCTGTTGGCAGCTGCCCTTGAAATTAACGACCAATTGCATCCCAGATGTGCTTTATGAGCGTTAAGTCCAGTGATACTGCAGGCCAATGTTAGCATGAATAGACAATTTAGACTGCTAAAGCCTGCTTTACACCTTACAATTAGGTGTGCGATCTCGTATGCAATGTGACACGCCCAGGTCGCATATGCGATTGAATGAGATCGCACGTAGGTCGTTCATTTGCTGTCACACGTGCGTTAGTAGTCTATGTTAAATTGATCAATTTTGTGTGCGATCCTTTAGATCATGTGTTCTGTGATGTATGCATTGGGCACTTTTTTTTTTATTTATTGACTTGACAAGCGTGTGTAATGTGTAGGGATGCGTTTTTACTATGTCATCTGCCATTCAGCTCTGCTACATGGCCGCTGACAGCAGACATAGACAGCCATGTAGCAGCGGTGAATGGTAGATGACAGCAGACACAGAAAGAGCCGCACTGTCAGAATGAACTCGGATGAACTTCACCCGACTTCATTGTCATGCTGCGGCTCTGTCTGTGTCGCGCCCTGATTAGCGGTCCCCAGTGAAGGACCCACCGGTGACCGCTAAACTCCTGAGTAACTGAATTGAGCAGCCCTCTCTCATACTCACCGATCCCCGATCCCCGGCACTGCACGGCGTTCACACTGCTCCGGCGGCTTTTACTGTTTTGAAAAAGCCAGCCGCCCATTAAACAATCTCGTATTCCCTGCTTACCCTGCCCACCGGCGCCTATGATTGGTTACAGTGAGACACGCCCCCCACGCTGAGTGACAGGTGTCACACTGCACCCAATCACAGCAGCCGGTGGGTGTGTCTATACTGTGTAGTGAAATAAATAATTAAATAATTAAAAAAACGTCGTGCGGTCCCCCCTAATTTTAAAACCAGCCAGATAAAGCCATACGGCTGAAGGCTGGTATTTTCAGGATGGGGAGCTCCACGTTATGGGGAGCCCCCCAGCCTAACAATATCAGCCAACAGCCGCCCAGAATTGCCGCATGCATTATATGCGACAGTTCTGGGACTGTACCCGGCTCTTCCCGATTTGCCCTGGTGCGTTGGCAAATCGGGGTAATAAGGAGTTATTGGCAGCCCATAGCTGCCACTAAATCCTAGATTAATCATGTCAGGCGTCTCCACGAGATACCCTCCATGATTAATCTGTAAATTACAGTAAATAAACACACACACCCGATAAATCCTTTATTAGGAATAAAAAACACAAACATATACCCTGGTTAACCACTTTAATCAGCCCCAAAAAGCCCTCCATGTCCGGCGGAATCCAGGATGCTCCAGCGTTGCATCCAGCGCTGCTGCATGGAGGTGACCGGAGCTGCAGCAGACACAGCCGCTCCGGTCACCTCCACACAGCAACTGAAGACAGCCGCGCGATCAGCGGTGGATGCAGCGGTGGCCGTGGGTAACCTCAGTGACAGCTCAGCTGATCGCGCTACTCACCGCCGCTCCGGTCACCTCCACGCAGCAACTGAGGTGAGTAGCGCGATCAGCTGAGCTGTCACTGAGGTTACCCGCGGCCACCGCTGCATCCACCGCTGCATCCAGTGACAGCGGGTAACCTCAGTGACAGCTCAGCCGATCGCGCGGCTGTCTTCAGTTGCTGTGTGGAGGTGACAGGAGCGGTGGTGTATTCTGCAGCTCCGGTCACCTCCATGCAGCAGCGCTGGAAGCGACGCTGGAGCATCCTGGATTCCGCCAGACATGGAGGGCTTTTTGGGGCTGATTAAAGTGGTTAACCAGGGTATATGTTTGTGTTTTTTATTCCTAATAAAGGATTTTTCGGGTGTGTGTGTTTATTTACTGTAATTTACAGATTAATCATGGAAGGTGTCTCATAGACGCTTAACATGATTAATCTAGGACTTATTGGCAGCTATGGGCTGCCAATAACTCCTTATTACCCCGATTTGCCAACGCACCAGGGCAAATCTGGAAGAGCCGGGTACAGTCCCAGAACTGTCGCATATAATGTATGCGGCAATTCTGGGTGGCTGTTGGCTGATATTGTTAGGCTGGGGGGCTCCCCATAATGTGGAGCTCCCCATCCTGAGAATACCAGCCTTCAATCATATGGCTTTATCTGGCTGGTTTTAAAATTAGGGGGGAACCGCACGCCGTTTTTTTTAGTTATTTAATTATTTATTTCACTACACAGTATAGACACGCCCACCGGCTGCTGTGATTGGGTGCAGTGTGACACCTGTCACTCAGCGTGGGGGGCGTGTCTCACTGTAACCAATCATAGGCGCCGGTGGGCGGGGTAAGCAGGGAATACGAGATTGTTTAATGGGCGGCCGGCTTTTTTCAAAACAGTAAAAGCCGCCGGAGCAGTGTGAACGCCGTGCAGAGCCGCGCCGGTGATCGGGGATTGGTGAGTATGAGAGAGGGGGTAAGAGGGATAGACTGACATGGACAGAGAGAGAGGGACAGAGATAGTGACCGACTGACAGAGATTAGTGCATGACAGACATTATGAGGCGCTTCAGAACGCAGCTTTTCAGCTGCGCTCTGAAGCGGGCCTTTTTTAAGCTGCGGTGCAGAGCGCACACCTGCGCACATAGCCTCAGACATCAAAATCGTATGAGGGATGTCACACGTTTCAATTGACTAGGTTCATACAACAAAACGTCCAATGTATGAGGAATAAACGACGTGTATGCGATCACCGTATTTGCGTTCAATCTTGATCGCACGTAGGTGTCACACGCAAATACGTCACGAACGATGCCGGATGTGTGTCACTTACAACTTGACCCCGACGACGGATTGAAAGATTTATTGAAGCGTGTAAAGCAGGCATTACAGTAGCACAAGGAACGTGCAGCCTATCGCAAAAAAATAGTTCCTGGGACACTTTCATGTTTCCTCATGAAAGCACATGTGGTCTACAGACCAATGTCTTGCTATCATAAAATACATGAAAAAAGTGGAACTTCTCACTGAAGATGATAGCTATCCATTGCTATCTTACTCTGCACCATGATAGACTTTGAGAACGGTGGTATGAGGTCTATGGAACACCTATAGATAGATGTCTGGCTTATAGCCCAATGTCATGCAAATACCTCTGAAGATTGGTGTGGACACTGATATCTTGCACTACAGAATGGATAACTTTGTGCTATTTTTTGAATTTTAAGGAGACCACATGGTAAATCTCATGAAGTGTTAAGGGTGCTTTACATGCTGCGACATCGCTACCGATATATCGTCGGGGTCACGTCGTTAGTGACGCACATCCGGCGCCGGTAGCGACATTGCAGCATGTGACACCAAGGAGCGACGATCAACGATCGCAAAATCATTCAAAAACAGTGATCGTTGACACATCCCTCCTTTCCTTAATATCGCTGCTGCCACAGGTATGATGTTGTTCGTCGTTCCTGCAGCAGCACACATCGCTATGTGTTACACCGCAGGAACGATGAACATCTCCTTACCTGCATCCACCGGCAAATAGAAAGCGCAAAAACTGTTAAGCACGTGGGCCAGGCTTAGTACTTGTGTGGGCTTGACAAATTTCAGAGCTGACACAAGGTTACGACTATTATCACACACAACCATGCCTGGTTATATGTTCATCGGCAAGATCCACATATCTGTCTGGTCTGTTTTATCTTTCATCAACTCTGCGACAGTGTGCTATTTGCCACATAAACAAATTAATTTCAGCAGAGCATGTGGTCGCTTCACCGAGGCAGTGCTCACAGCTTGTGACTGATAACGTGCTCTGAGATGACAATTCGGAGATGGAGAAGGATTGGGTGCAGTAACTGGTGAAGGAGTTGGAGGAAACCCTGATGGAACTAGGACCCACAATCCTCAGCATTAGTAGCACATGTGCTGTCCCACGGTCTGACTATGTGCTGGCCTCCACAAGGTTCACCTTTTGTGCTGTTAGTGAAATGTAGCATCCCTGTCCACATGTCGATCGTTAAGTGGACCTTCCAAGTAACTGCTTTGGTGAGGACACAGGGGATGTTATGGGTCATGTGTTGGTGTAAGATGGGGTAGAACACAGTGTAAAATAGTGGCAGCTTGGGACCTAGTACCACAGTATGGTGTTATGATTCAGGGACCGAGGAGGATAAAAAAATGCAGAATCCCAAAAAGGTAACAGAGTGGCTGGAAACTTAATGAACTGCAGACCTAATCCTGACACACATCTAGAAGTAGCCATGGGGCGTGCCTACGATGACCTGGACGCCTCGACAAAGCCGGAGAACTAAATAATCTCACAGATAGAGATATAAGAAAGCTAATCTGCCTCGGAGCAGTCCTCAAAGATAGATAGATTGCCCCTTACATGTAAAGGCTACGGTGATATAGAAAAACACAATAAAAAGCCAGAAAAGACAGATATTAGCAAAGGTGAAGCCTAAACTATCTTTATTGGAAAGGATAGGAAAGAGCAACTTTCTGCAGCTGTAAAAACCCTAATCTATACCAGCACTTCTGATATGTAAAAATCCTGAGGTCACACAACCTCTTCCCCACTGTATCAGCACTCTGATGTTACTGGGATCCAAAAACACTAATACAGATGAGGGACTGAATTAATACCAAGCATGAAGAATACAATACCTTCCAGAATCATGGAGCTAAGTATACAGACACTCCCAGCAGGGAATGATCCCATTCCACCAAGAACTCCACACAGACAAAATAGGAATCAAGCCTTAGTATTAAAGCAGTAAAAACAAAAAGAAAGTGGAAAACAAACAGCAGACGTACAAAGACCACTTATCTGAGAGGAGTTCTAGTAGTGAGCAGAGCTGGTTACAGAATGTCCTTAACACACAGGAGACATTGACCACCGGCAAGTAACAAGAGAAAACTACTCAGTTAAATAGCCCAATCTGACCCTGATTGCCAGTCCTCTACAGGTGTGTGGCTTTCATTCCACACATCAACTGCACCATCAGCACTGAGCACAAGAGGGAGCCCCAAACTGGAAAATGTATTCACAACAGTATGGCCTTCTAATAATTATGAGTGAGGTCCGCCTGATGGCCCTCCAGAAATTATAAGTGAGAGCCACCTGATGGCCCTCTAAAAATTTGTAGCAAGGACCACTTGATAATCCTATTTATACAGTGTAGGAGGACAAGAAAAATAATAAACTCTGAACCATATACAATTTTTTGGAGGGGAAGGGGGGCATGGGAATACAACAGTAAAAAGAGGAACACCAAACTTTTGCCAAGGGGAACAGATGTCCTCCTTTTCCCTGTCATATGCCTGGATTTGAACCCTTAAGTCTGGGCCCTGTGGTCAGCTTCTCTATCAGATGGACCACAGTAGATTCTCCTTTTCTTTAAATGTTTAGTTTCTGTTATCCATTCTTTGGTTTTTATTAGTGTTACAATTGACTGCCCAATCACTTTTTGGGTGTATCTTTAAATACGTTCCTCCTGCTGATGTAACACCCTGGAAAACTAGGTAGATGTACATATAGGCCCCCACATAACACCTATCTCACCAAGGGTTAAATCAACCAACCTGAAACCCTAGTCACCCCCCTCAGGGAAGGACAGACACACCAGTGGTCGGGACCAGGTGGTTAGGAAACGCCCACCTAGGGGTCTAGAGAGCCCGGGGCGGGAAAACAGAGAGAACAGTGAAGTGAGGAGTTAGAGTCAAGTGGAGTGAAGCTGACAGGTGCCAGGGTCAGAGCCCTGACACCTTGGCTAGGTGGCAGACGGTAGCCAGAGACTGCAGGAGATGGGAAGACGGCAGCCTGAGATCCAAGGTGGACCGGGACATTGTTGAAGCCCGCCGATACCGACACCGGAGAACCGACTCGCAAACCGTGTGCACAGAGGGGGTACTTGGACCCTGAAGCCAGGACCGGCACCGACGGCCTAGCTAATTAACCAATTGAGGGTAGGTTTTTAGGTCCTGTCCCAACCAAGTCCCGAAAAGTAGACAACCACCCACCGAGAGGGATAGGGCAACCGCCAGTTCCCGTAGATCCCAAGGGTCAGCGTCAGGTGGGCTTGGTTCCCAACCAAAGGACCAAGAGCGGACTCCCGTGTTTCACACCAGGAAGTCCTACCTACAACACACTGAGTGCAGAGGAGGGAGACTTTGACTACCAACCCGGGTGGGGGATCAGATAAACCCGTCTGTGGCAGCTGGCCACCATCCCCTTGGTTTACCACAGAACTTGTGTGCTTTATTCGACCGTGAGTAACATCCCCGGCCTGGCCGGGTGCGCCAGCGCCTGTAATCACCATCCTCAGCATAGAGACACTGGGCCCCGGGACATCCATACCTACCCACGGAGGGGTTAACATCCAGCTGCCAGCCCAACGTCCCGGGAGCCCCACAACGGCAGCGGTGGTGCTACATCTCACCACACACTGTGGGTGGTGTCACAGACATTTTACAACCAATCCCGTATAAATATGTCCCCCTTTTATTCGGAGTGTCCGCACGACCCCCGGGTCCGGAGGACCCCTCAATCCATACCGTATATCCGTATCCGAGCTGCACAGGCTACTGGCATGGGGGCGGCACACCCCAAAACGTGGCGTCACGAACAGGACTCTTACCCATTCACTCACCCGGTGAAAGTGCGCCTTGTTCTGGACTGTTTGCGGTGCTCCGCTGCAAAATTGTTGAAAACTGCCATCTTTGCCGCCATTTTTGGGTGCGAAAAACAACAACCCAGCGTCTTCTTCCCCGAGAAAGGGCGGGAAGCTGAAGCCCTGCCTCCCGGGTACAAGGCCGGAAGGAAAACTCTGAGGCCGAGATCGAAACTAGCAAGCTGCAACAGAAGACTGCTCCCGATAAACCAGGCGGGCGAGAATAGCGGCATGTGATTGGAGGGAATAAGAGGCAAGGATACCAGGACTCTGCCATCTTCCGTTCCTTCCTAGACACCACCTCGAAAGGATGTCTGACCGGTCTGGCAACCCAAAGATCAAGGGATTTGCCCCCGGGACTGCCGACTGGGTGGAAGCCCAGACAGAACGGATGTGTCGAAGAATCCAGGCCCAGGCCAATTTTCTACTAAAGAGATGGATGGCCGAGATGCAGGAACTAGCTGCAGCTGTCCGGGCCCGTGAAGTGGAGATGACCTTGGAAGAGCGGGTAAGCGACCCACGCCCCTATGTCCCATCGGGACCGGCCCAAGAGGCTGAGGAGCTCAGTCTGCCCCCGCCACCACGCCGCCTCCCTCGCTGCCCGTACCTGTAGCTGGCACCCCGCTCGGTCCGCTGCCACAAGCAACGGCAGCGGTACCCGTTCCATCTGCCTGCGAGGACCCGGCAACAGCATCCTCGGACCGGGAGCACGCCACCACTCTGGCATTCGTAGCAGTCCCACGAAAGACCAAAGCCCGGAAGACATCCCCTCCGGCCCCGAGCCTGGCCGCATCAGAGATTACATCATTCCCGATCCCGGAGAAGGCAGCGCACTTGATGACATTGGCCCCGGCAATCTGCCCGGCTGCAGCAGAGGCGATGCCTAACCGGAAGTAAGCAAAGACGCCGGCCACTCCCCAGTACACGGTCCCAGCTGAGGTGCAGCTGGGATGCACCTGCAGGGCAGCAGAGCAGGCCGCGGATCAACGGAGCCCTCTTCCACTTCACGTGAGCCCGGTTGTAGCCGACAGTGAGGGCGTCCGGATGGTCCAAGCTCCTGAGCAGGAGGAGGCAGAGTGCGGAACCCGTACTCCGTATTGGGAGTGGCAGCGGCAGCAGCTGAAGACGGAGATCACGGCCCAGGAGAAGCGGAAGGCCGAAGTACTAAACAGGACAATCCAAGAGAAGGATAAGATCCGACAGGCAACTTTCCGGGTGCGGGGCCCGACGTTCTAACGAAAGGTCCAGCACTTTAACCCCCAGAAGGGATGGGTCTTTATTTATGAACCGGGCCTGGAGGCCGAGATTATTGTATCCCGGAGGGATATGGCCTCTCATTTGCCTACGGGTCACCCGGATCGTGACCTGGAGCCAGGAGAGCTGGTCTCCTATACCCGGTACTGCGGAGAGAGGGGGCGGTTCTCCCTCGACGTAAAGAAGTGGGGAAAGATGGATGAAGAAGTGTGCCTCCACACCCCTCCGCTATCTTCAAGCAAGGAAGATTGTTAAGGTAGCGGTTCCCAGCTACCCCCAGTTAAAGTTAAATCCATTGCCGTTTTACAGTTTAATGGACCATGGCTTTGGACTGGAAAGCCAACCCAAAAACTTTTGGGCATTGTAAATAATTCACGCCTACCTTTCTTTCTCACGGAAACCACTGGAGAGGCTGATTGGAGGAAGGGTCTGTGGTAGAGTCGGCCGAGGCCCAGTCACTGCCAAAACCGGTGACTAACCTCCAGGCCAGGGGTCCCCGGACTTGGGAACCCGTGACAAGGACTGCCGGGTAAGGAACTTTTTACCCGGCCCGCGTGGGCATCACCTGGACCCGTTCCTGGACTTGAGTAAAGGGGTGTGCACCAGTGTTTAGCGGTGGCACCAGGGAACAGGTTGTTTGGCTGGGAGTAACAAGAAGATGGCCTGGTCCGTCACGTTCCGTTTAAATGTGTAGCGTTTAATAAATGTGCCTCCCGTAAGAAAAGAAATTGTTGCATTGTTATTTAATTGTATTTATACCTTTTTCTACTTTCCAGTTCCAGTTAAAATAAACGGTTGTGTTCGGACAGCCCGCTGACAGTCTGTATTCAACCAAGGGGAATGTAGCGCCCTCGAAAACCAGGTAGATGTACATATAGGCCCCCCGCATAACACCTATCCCACCAAGGGTTAAATCAGCCGACCTGAAACCCTAGTCACCCCCCTCAGGGAAGGACAGACACACCAGTGGGTGGGACCAGGCGGTTAGGAAACACCCACTTAGGGGTCTAGAGAGCCCAGGGTGGGAAAACAGAGAGAACAGTGAAGTGAGGAGTTAGAGTCAAGTGGAGTGAAGCTGACAGGTGCCAGGGTCGGAGCCCTGACACCTTGGCTAGGTGGAAGACGGTAGCTAGAGTCTGTAGGAGACGGGAAGATGGCAGCCGGAGATCCAAGGTGGACCGGGACAGGGTTGGAGCCCGCCGATACTGACACCGGAGAATCAACCCAGAAACCATGTGCACAGAGGGAGTACTTGGACCCAGAAGCCAGGACCGGCACTGACGGCCTAGCTAATTAACCAATTGAGGGCAGGATTTTAGGTCCTGTCCCAACCTAAGTCCCAAAAAGTAGACAACCACCCACCAAGAGGGATAGGGCAACCGCCAGGGCCCGTAGATCCCAAGGGTCAGCGTCAGACGGGTTTGGCTCCCAACCAAAGGACCGGGAGCGGACTCCCGTGTTTCAGGAGAGAGACTTTGACTACCAACTCGGGTGTGGGATCAGATACACCTGTGTGCGGCAGCTGGCCACCATCCCCTTGGTTTACCATAGGACTTGTGTGCTTTATTCGACCGTGATTCTTTTGCAATTTTCACCTCTGGTATTTTGAATTTGTTGCTTCTCTTACTCAATATGGGATTACTATCCACTTCAGAACACCTTCAGTTCTGTAGGTAAATTGCACTCTGCTCTGCCCTGTAGTTCCTTAGGAGGAACGTGAAGTGCTTTATGGCCTTTATGGTGCCTCATAGACGCCTCCCATTACTAATCCAGAGTTTGATGGCAACTCTAATTTTTTGACAAATCACAGGGGTTAAACCTTTATATTATCCCAATTGTCACCGCACCAGGGCAATTGGGATGAGCTGGGTAAAGCACCAGGATTGGCATATCTAATTTGCTGTGCCAAATCTGGGCAGCTGCAGGCAGGTATTTTTAGCCTGGGGGGACAATATCCATGATATTCCCCATATTGATGATACCAGCCCCCACCTGTCTGCTTTCCCATGGCTAGATACCAAAAATGGGGGGCCCTACGCCTTTTTTTAAAATTATTTATTTACATAATTTAACAAAATGCCATAGGATCCCCTCTATTTTGATATCCAGCCACAGGTGGGAACTGCAGTCTGTAGTTGTTGTTTTACCCGCACTTGCTATCAAAATAGGTCTGGAGCCTATGTCATTTTATTTTTTTTAACTGATATTCTTGGCGAATCACAGCAATGCCTTTACTTGACATGGCTGTGATGGAGCCGGAAGTACCCACACAGGAAAAGCTTTGCTGTTTGGCTGTTCTGCAACCATTTAATAAGCTTTATTCGGATGACAAACCTGAACATGAATCGGACATACAGGTAAATGTCTGTATTCTGGTCCAGGACCCAGAAACCTGGTGTCCGGTATGGATCCCGAACTTTACAGCTTGGGTTTGCTCATCCCTAATTCTAATCTATTGCTAATTGATCAGGTTTTCAGAATTCATACTTCCCTAGTAAAGTTTGTAAAAGTGAATGTTCTAAACTTGACATTAAGGAGTTGAGAATGTCTGTGAATGTACGTAATAGCTTTATAGTGAAGGCTTCCATTGAGGTTCATTTTATTTTTTTTTGTATTTAACACTGTAGGTATTTTACACAACTCCTGCCACTCTGCTACACAAAAAGACTCATCAGTGTCAAAAGTTGATAAAATAACATATTATGTGAATGGCACTTCAAGAGCAAAATGAAAAAATGATAGATCACGGATATACATAAATGCTTCTTGTTTTCCATCACCTTTGCTGCTTTCCTTAGGAATCAAGTACTTGAGAAGATGAGTTAATTATGTTGATCTATGAATATATGATACATTAGTTGTGATAACAGAATGGCCTCTTTTCTCTGAAATATGTAAATCTAATATGATATACTGTGAAAGGAGTATTTCTAGTGATAATAATATGTTTCTACGGTTCATGCATTTTTAAAGGGGTTGCCTGGCATTATTTTTGTTCAGGCTTGGGCTGATATAAAAAAACAAATTGAGACATACTCACCTCCTATGACCCCTGGGATGCAGTGCAGGCTGCTTAGGTGGTCGGTGACAGTTCCGGAAGTGATGACTAGGTCATCTCCAGGTCGCATGATCCCGTAAACATAGTTTCAGTAGTCAGATGACTACAACAGCCTGATGACCTATTAACAACATTAAATTATACTATCACTCCCTCATAAATCTGTAAGGGAATAGGAACTTATAGTTATAATATTTTTCATTATGATAATAAGATCCTCTAGGCTGGGTAAGCTTGGGTCACAACTAGGGCTGAGCGGATCCGAACTGTAAAAGTCCGGATCTGCGCGATTTCAACGCTTTCTGGGTGCCGGACTCGGGCGCGGGATTCCGGGTGCACGATCTGGATTCGGCAATTAAAGTAAAAATAAACAAAAGAAAAAATAAGTGAAAGTTTCATACTTACCTAGACTTGGTGTCATGGCGGCACACTACTTCTGGGTTGCGCATTCACTTCCTGTACTGTCCATCGCATACACACAGCTTTCCATATTTTCCACACCCACCAGCAGTCCTCTTGTCTGTGATTGGTTGCAGGCTGATGCACCCCCAGCCTGTGACATTCTTTGCTGCAGTCATTGCTCATCACGGCTCAGTCATAGGCTATACTCATAGCTGGCAGTCTTCTCTATGACTGCTAGCTGTGACATGTAGCAGAGCTGGATACGTCATTGTGGGACCTCGTGTGGATTACGCCAGAGCTACAGGGTGTTGGGGGTTAATAAAGATGTGAAGGAGGGTGTGTGTTTTGTACTTTATTTCAAATTAAGGATTTTTCTCTGTGTCTGTTCATTTACATTCATTTACAGGTTCATGATGCAGGTATCTGATAGACATCTGTGCCATCACAAACCTAAGGCTTAGTAACAGCTGTGCGGTGCTATTAACCTCTTATTACCCCGATTTGCACCGCACCAGTCCAATGGGAATCTAATCACATAGATGTGGCAATACCGGGCGACTGCAGTCTGAGAATATACCAGCCCCCAGCCGGCGTTATCATGGCTGGGGATGAAAATTAGGGGGGACCGCATTTCGGTTTTTTTTTTAATTATTTATTTAAATTTAAAAAAAAAAAAAACGTAGTCACACTAGCGAGGGATACACTGCTTTCCCCACCCACCGGCTGTCCTGGCGCCAGTGATTGGATGCACTCAGCTGACACGCTCCCACTCAGGATGCAACCAATTACATGCGTCGGTGGGCGGGGAAAAAAAGTGAATATTGAATTGTTGCCTCCGGAAGGGAAAAGCGTGACCCGGAAGGAGTGTGCCACCATGACAGTGCCTCGGTGAGTATTCCGTGCACACTCCTAACCCCCTTATACCCTCCACAAACATTTTTAATCTCCGGATTCCGGTCCCTATTGACTTATATGGGCACCGGATTTCGGAGCGAATCGGACTCTTTTTAAAATCTGGCAGTGATCCGCCGCTACAGGTTTTTGGGGCGTTCGATGAACGCTAGTCACAACCTAACATGTCCAATAAGGCCAACCACACAGTCCTTTGTGAAAGTGCGCAAGGATTTAATTTTACTATTCACCTAGGTGATTGTATTAACATGAAAATTAATAGACGAAAATATCTAGAGTTTTTTTCTGTAATTTTTTTTACAGCCTATCCCCCAAAGCAAATCACAAACACTTTCAGGTACACATAATCTGCACTGTCAAGATTAAAGGACCACTGTACCAATACTTACCAATGCCAAGAAAAAAATAAATCATTTAAATACGTGCATTGTTTACAGCTTGGCTGCTATTACTGTTGGCAAAAGTTTTTCTCAGCTTGTCTAGGGTGAATTATAAGTACAATGCTTTAATAAAACCAAGTTATCAAGATAGAACAACTTGCTTATAAGATTTCTTTGCCATCTATATACATATACAGGCTTCTTGACTCTTGTTAAAATGAATTATATTTTTTAATGATAATTTTAACTGTTTTCATAAAACATGAGTGGTTATGTTTTCTTCATTGTGCTAATGCAATTCAGTTAGAATCTGTATAATTTTGTCGAAATACCAGTGCCAGCCTAGATATTGCATATGTTCCATTATTATGTTCCCACCTATACTGACAAGATTACGTAATTATACATACTTGGTTTACATCCTCCCACATGTCAAAAGCTGGAACAAAACTGATGTTATCTAGGCTTCTTTTTAATAAACTTCACACAAAAATATTCGCCAAAAGAAGTTAAAATTAAAACATTTACAAACACCAGTATTCTAACACATACCATTCTTTTATATGGCAAATTAATATTTCATCTAATTGACTGTATTCATAGACTTTATTTTTAATACAATGAAATAAACATGTGACCTGAGCCCTGTGCTAACTTTACATTAGGCCCCCTTCACATGTCCGTGTTTCCACTACATGTGGTGTCTATTTTCACATGTATACTCTTTAACCTCTGTGTTGATTTCCACACCTCCATGTTTTCACACAGACCATGTGAACGTGTGAACCACACAGAGACAGAGTTTTTCAGCACGGATGACAAGAGCCCATGGAAGTCCATGTATCAGTGAAAAACATCCTTGTAACATCCATTCCATGTGACATCCATGTGACACAAACTCAAATAAAATGCATTCAACAAGTTAAAGATTTTTATGTGTTAAAGGTGTGTAAAAATGATAAATAGATTTTACAGCTATTAGTCAAATAAAATTAATTTAAAAAACTTATGTGATGTCCCCCATTTTTGATAACCAGCAAAGGTAAAGTAGACAACTGTGAGCTGACATTATCAGGCTGGTTCATGGTTATTGGGCCCTTCCTAACCTAAAAATATTAGTCTTCAGATGCCTTAGAAGTGGCTCATCACATTAGATGTGCCATGTCTAAAGAGCAGTGACATCAGTAACGATACCGATTCTCGGGGTCGAAGGAGCACCAGGTCACTTTTGGTCACCGCATAAACCATTACCCCAATTGCCAACTCAGCAGGGCACATAGTAAGAGCCAAGCTGAAGCTTCTGAATTGCTGCATGTAACCTGATACACCACTTCTGAAGCGGCTGCGGGCTGGTATTTTTAGGCTGAGAAGAGCCAAATAACCATTGACCTTTCTATGCTAATTATATCAGCTGTCTGCTTTTACTTGGCTGGTTATCAAAAATGAGGGGACTCTATTTAGTTTTTTTTCAATTAATATCTATTTATCTATATATCTATTAATCAGCTAGCTAGCCTTCAGCTAGCTATCAGTTATTTATCTTTGCACATCTTTAACACATGAAAACTCCTTAACTGTTTCTGTGGTGCCCCTGAGGCTTCGGTCGCCACAGGGTATTGCATCCCTTTTAGTATGTCATGGTCATCCCGGGTAAGGAGAGGTTAATCGCTGGTGATTCTCACATTCAAACACCACAGCTAGGTGCTTTCCTAATGGGGGGGATGGACCAGGGTAGGCTGGGGGGGTGGCCATCACGAGACATGGGACTTTCCCGGTCCCTAGGACAACTACCTGGGGTGCTTGCACTACTTGGGGAAAAGGGAAGGAGCATCTTCACACATCGTCAGTTAGCCTCGGGCACAGCTTGGGGATAGACACACTTGGAGACATCTGTCCACTCTCTTCTACCTCACACTTCTGAGAGCACCATAGGGCCCGTGGGTTGGAGCATCCACCTCACCCCGGGATCTCTACAACTACTCGGGATTTCAGGGTCCGCGGTGAGTGCCGGAAACACCCATGGCCCGTTCCATATTTTAAGAATACTGGGAATGGAGGGACCCCGACCAGAAAGGACTCACAATGGGAACACTGTCGGTGACCTCGGATTGACCGGGTCCCATCACAGCAGTGGCCAGTGCTTCCAGAGCAGCAACCGGGTTGCTTACAAGAACAGTGAGTAAAAACACCTTGAACCCAGAGAGACTGTGCCTGCCTGACATTCCCGGTGCCCGCCTTTACTATTCCCATCATCATCCTCCCCGGGGCCCGCGCCACCTGTGGGGAGCAGAAACACCTCGGCTGCTACAACCATCTGCCCCAGAGGACAGCGACAGCAGCGGCAGCTATTCCCCCCTGGCCGTGTACCACATGTGGTGTCACGAAATCAAACCACCATTACCACCCCCTTTTTTATTGTACACCTCGGGGCCATGAAACTGGGTGAAAGGGTCCCCCCCTGACATCCCCAGACTCGACATCACTAGGCCTGGTGATGAGTATTGAAACCCCCTGACCCATGGGTGCTACAACTTGGTATCACGAACAGAATAACGTGCCCGCAACAAACGGGTACAGTGCGCCTTACAGAACTGTGTTAAACTGTGTCTCTGAAAAAGGACAGTCACCATTACTGGTGCAGAGCAGGAAACGAGGGGGCATGCCTTTTTGGACGGACCTTGAGAAGCATGCGAAAGGAGAGCCTTACTGCTGGAAACCAGCAGGAAACTCTGTGCCTGCAAAGACTTGTCCAGAAAGGAAAGACACCAAACCGTTCCTGCTGCTGGAGCGGAAGCAGTGACCCCAGCTCCAGTGCTGCTTTTTAACATGCCATACCTCCAAGGAGCAACATGGCACTGGCTACCCCAGTATTCTGGAGAGGCATATACCCTGGCTGACTTCAAGGAAAGACTTTACAGTTTATTCCAGGTGAATCCTATGATGGAGTACCAAAAAAACAGTGTCTTTATCCGTCAACTGACTGGGGCAGCTCGCCAAGAAATCAAGTCCTGGGCAGAGGCTGATAAAAGAGTAGCAAAGGACATTTTGACTAAACTCAAGGAAACCTTTGATACCCGTACAGCAGCCGAGATAAAGATGTGGTTTTACGGATACAAGCCAAAGGTACAAGATAGTATTCGGGACTATGCTTTAAACCTACAGCAGGCAATGAGAGCTGTGCGACATGTGGAACCGGAGGGGGTGATGGATGAGAACCGCCTGCTGACTGATCTGTTCATCGAGGGGCTTTTGTTCGATGCCCACCGGATCCAGATGCTTATTGTATCCATGCAAAACCCTGACCTCAGCTTTGCGGAATTCAAAGACCGGGCCATTTGGGCATTGCGTAAGCAAGATCTCTGCAGTACTATGCTCCTGCAACCAGGGATGGTGCAAGCTAAACCACCGGGGATGGTCCTGATGGGAGCCAAGGAACAGACCATGGGTGAGGATCCCATCAATGGACTGTGGCTCCATGTTCTGGAATTAATTAAAGGTATGGCTACTTTGACCAAAGCTGTGCAATCAAAGCAAGGGACTCAGCAACCTGCAACCATTGAACTGGCTTCCAGTGCTGATGACCTTCCTTGGCGGTGATGTGGAAGAAACCCGGTGCCACAAGTTCCCGACCATTATGATGTCAACGAGCAGCCAATCCACCGGTGCTGCAACAAGGTTGGACACTTTGCCCGTGGATGTCCTTTGAGTGCCCAGAGCCAGGGGTTGGGACCAGCCCTATACCACCACCACCAGCCAAGCAAGAATAACTGTTTTCAGCAATGTTGATATTTGTTGTTATTGATGCACTTGATTTTTCTTGGTGACCAGTAATGGTTTACATTGTTGAAATGTTTGATGCTGCCTCCCATAAAGTGAAATTTGTTAACTTGTTATTGCATACAAAAATTGCGGTGTACTAACTTTGTTTGTTTGCAGCCCAGGAGTGCTGCCATAACAGGTTAGCTCAGCCCAGGTTCTTTACAGCTACATGAGATTCCAGGGTCCGCGGTGAGTGCCGGAAACACCCGTGGCCCGTTCCATATTCCACCTACACCGGGATTGGAGGGACCCCGACCAGAAAGGACTCACAGTGGGAAGATCGGCGGTGACCTCGAATTTCTCGGGATCGACTGGGTCCCATCACAGCGGTGGCCAGTGCTTCTGGAGCGGCAACAGGGTTGCTTACAAGAACAGTCAATAAAAACACCTGGAACCCGCAGAAATTGTCAGCCTATTATTCCCAGCGCCGCTGCCCCGCGCTTTGGCGCCCACCATTACTACTCCCCTCATCATCCTCCCTGGGGCCTGCTCCACCTGTGGGGAGCAGAAAACACCTTAGCTGCTACTACCATCAGCCCCGGAGGACAGCAACAGTAGTGGCGGCTAATTCAATGGCCGCGTACCACAGGTGTCATCACAAAATCAAACCTCCATCTTTACCAACCCCCCTTCCTTATAGTACACCTCGGGCCCACAAGGCCAGGCAGAAAGGGCCACTCCGTAACATCCCCAAACCTGACATAACCAAGCCCATCAACGAGTAATTTAACCCGTGGGTGCTACATTTCACCCCCCAGCCTGGTTTTCACTCTCATGACTAGGCCAATTTTTCCAATTATTACCAGTATCACTTTATGATATAATAATTTTGGAACGCTTCAACTGGTTCTGAGAATATTTTTCACGACCTATTGTATTTCATGATAGTGGTAAATTTATGATATATTTATTGTGTTTATTTGTGAAAATATCAGAAATATAGCACAATGTTGAAAATTTTACAATTTTCACATTTTGAATTTTTATGCTCTTCAACCAGAGAGTTATGTTACATAAAATAGTTAATAAATAACATTTCCCACATGTCTACTTTACATCAGCGCAATTATTGAAACATAATTTTTTTGTGAGGAAACTACAAGGTTCAAAGTTTATCAGCAATTTCTCATTTTTCCAACAAAATTTATAAAACCATTTTTTTAGGGACCACATCACATTTGCAGTGACTTTGAGAGGCCAAGGTGACAGAAAATACCCAAAAGTGACACCATTCTAAAAACTGCACCTCTCCAATCTGTTCAAAACCACATACAAGAACTTTATTAAACCATTAGGTGCTTCATAGGAACTAAAGGAATCTGGGAGGAAAAAAAGAAATTGTTAATTTTTTTTCACAAAAATGTTACTTTAGCCCCAAACTTTGCATTTTCACAAGGGTAACAAGAGAAAAAGTATTGTACAATTTGTTACAAAATTTCTCCTGAGTACGACTGCCACAAATGTGGAGAGTTTCTACTGTTTGGGCACACAGCAGAGCTCAGAAAGGAAGGGGCGCCATTTGAATGTAATAGTTTTGAATAGATAGCGGACTCCATGTTATGTTTGAAGAGTTCCTGAGGTGCCTAAGCAATGGAGCTCTCCCACAACTGACCCCATTTTGTAAACTAGAACCCAGAAGACTTTATCTAGATGTTTGGTAAGAAATTTGAACCCCCTAGGGGCGTCACACAATTTTATAACATTGATCTATGATAATAAAATAATACATTTTTACCAAACAAATGTTGCTTTGATCGGAATCTTTTCATTTTCATAAGGGTAATAGGAGATGCTGCACTATAACAATTGTTGAGCAATTTCTCCTAAGTATGCTGATACCCCATGTGTGGTGGAAATCTACTGTTTGTGTGTATGGCAGTGAAGGAGCGCTATTTGATTTTTTTTTAACTCAAAATTGTCTAGATTTGTTGCATTGCATTGCATTGTTGATGCATTTGGAGAGCCCTTAATGTGCCTAGACAGTAAAGTTTCCCCACAAGTGTCCTCATTTTGGAATCTAGACTCCTCAAGGAATTTATCTAAATATTTGGCTAGCACCTTGGACCCCGAGGTGCTTCAGATAATTTATAACATTGAGTTGTGAAAATAAAAAATACAGTTTTTCAACAAAAATGTTGCTTTAAGGTCAAATCTTTCATTTTCACAAGGGTAACAGTAGATAATGCACCTTACAATTTTGTGTGCAATTTCTCCTCAGTTCACGAATACCCCATATATGGTCAAAAACTACTTTTGAAGAACATTATAAAGTGAAGAAAGGAAGAGCACCATCTTTGAATTCAGATTTAGTTGGAATGATTTGTGGGTGCCATGTCACATTGGAAAAGCCCCGTGATGTGATTAAATAATGGAGCTCCTGCACAAGTGACCCAATTTTGGAAACTAGACCCCACAAGGATTATATCTAGATGTTTAATATCCACCTTGAACCCCAAGATTCTTCACAGAATTTTATAACATTGAGTCGTAAAAAAGAAAAAATACATTTTTAACCACAAAAATGTTCTTATAACCCCAGATTGTTCATTTTCACTAGGGTAACAGAAAATAAAGGACCATACAATTTGTTATGCAATTTCTCCTGTGAACACTAATACCCCATATGGGGAATAACACTACTTTTGAAACACAGAACAAAGTTGGAATGGTTGCAGGTTGCCATGTCACATTGGCAGAGCCCCTTAGGTGCAATAACAGCAGAAACCCCCCACAACTGGTCCCATTTTACAAACTGCATGTCTTAAAATAATATATCTAGGTGTACAGTGAGTATATTGACATTACAGATGTGTCACAAAATGTTATACTATTGGGCGGTGAAGAAAAAAATAATTACATTTTTACCACAAAAATGTAGTTTTAACTGCAGATTCCCAGTTTTCACAAAGGGAATAGGTTAAAAAGACGAGATAACATGTTACAAAATTTCTCCTGAATGTGGAAATTGGTGCAAGCGATGGGAGCAAGAAACCAGAAATTTTTAGTTTTGAAGCTACCTCATCTTCTGATATTGACCACGGCCGGGTATTGTACATCCGCCTCCCATTCAAATCAATGGCAGGCAGATGTACTGTACCCGACTATGGCCGCTATCAGAAGACAGAGCTGTTCTGAAACTGAATATTTATGGCTGATTGCTGCTGCTGGAACTTAAAACAGCTGATCAGCTGAGATGAGCGAAACTGAGGTTTCAGGTCTGGGTTAGGGTTCGGAAACCGACTTCCAAAAAAAACAAAGTTTAGGTTTAAAGTTTGAATGAGTTATGAGTGCAAACTACTCAAGCAAGCAGCACTGTGCTTGGGTATGAGTGATGCTCAGCTCTGTGCGAGCAACTTGCAGTGTTTGAACGGCTCACACTGGGGGTAATATCAGCGTGATTAGATGTAGTGTGCACTGCTTATGGCTGGCTGCATGTGGGCAGAGACACAACTGCCTAATTACTGAGATAGAGATTCGGTTCAAGTCAGGGTCAGAAACCGAACCTTATCTAAGGTTCAAATGTGACCTGCAAACCGAACCTCATCTCTAATTAAGGGGTTAAAAATATCTATTTTATTATAAGTTCACCTTTTGATTTTTTGTTGCCCGAGTAGGTAGGGGTTGTAGTTTTTAAATGTTTTTGCTTGAAAACCCCTAAGTAATTTTATGGCCAGATTTTATGGTGCAAATTTTGCAATATTTTAGCAGAACATGAGACTTTTAGAGCTAAAAATTCACAAAACAGCTTAAAAATACAAACGAGGAGCATTTTGTTAGCAAAATTCATGAACCATATGTGCCATTTTAAAATATGTAACGCAAAATACATTAATGAATACCACAGGACAAAAAAAGGAAAAGTGTATTAACATAACTGGCAAATGATGAATTGGCCCCATTGTTTCTGAACATCTCAGTATTTATTTAATTATTTACAACAAGTAAAATAAGTATTGACTCCGCCATCAATTTTCTAAGTAAATATATTTCGAAAGGTGCTATTGACATGAATTTCTGAGTAGATATTGGTAACAACCTATTCGATACACACATGCAAAGAAATCATGCCATAGATGTCTATACAGTACGTTTAGTGATGTGTAATAATGAGAAATGACACAGGGAAAAAATTTTGAACACATGAAGAAAGAGATGTGCAAAAATCCATGGAAATTTATGTTGCCAGTTGAAATCTATCAGTAATTAGAAAGCAATCCTGTCAATTAGTGAAAAATAATATCATCTGGTTCAACTGATGGCCTATAAAAAGTGTCACACAAGAAACGTCTTAAGGTGGGTAAAACAAGTGAGCTGTCTCAATTCCTTTGCAACCTTATTGTTGCAAACATACTGATGGCATTGGTTTAGTTTTTAAACTACTGTGCACTGAGTAGTGAGCACTGTTGGAGCCATAATCTGTTAGTGGAAAGAACATTCATTTCACCATAAACCGGGCTCAACCATGTGCTCCTCACAAGATTTCAGACAAAGTAGTGAAAAGAATAATCAGAAGAGTTGTCCAACAACCCAGAGGCACTTGTAGACAGCTAGAGAAAAACCTAGAATACGCAGGTACAATTATTTCAAAGAAAAAAGGAAGTAATCTACTGAACCAATGGCCTGTATGCACACTCACCACACTATACTGAATTTCTGCACAAAAAGCATGTTCAAGCACATTTAAATTTTGCTCTTTGGACGCCGTTATACACACCATGTTTGGAGGCTAAAGGGCACTGCATATCATCCCAAAAACACTACACCAACTGTGAAGTTTCGAGGTGGGGACATCAGGGTGTGGGGCTGTTTTTCAGCATACAGCAATGGAAAACGTCAAATAATTGAAGAAAGAATTAATGGAGAGATGCACTGAGAGATACTTGATAAAAATTTGCTGCCATCTACTAGGATGATAACGATGAAACGAGGGTGGACATATCCGTAAGAAAATGATCACAAACATACAAACAAGGAATCTCTTTATTAATTTCAGAGAAAGAGAGTTAAGCAGCTATAATGGCCGAGCCAATCACCAGACCTGAACCTAATAGAATATTTATGGAAGGAACTAAGGTTCAGAGTTCATAGTAGGAGCCCAAGGGATCTTCAGGATTTCAAGATTTTTTGTGAGACGAATTGCTCAAATCCACACCTGAGCAATGCATGTGACTAGTTTCTCAGCACAGGAGTCGTCTTGAAACTGTCTTCACCTACACAGATTTTTGCACAAAGTATTATATTAATTTCAGTAAGCGTATTCAATATTTTTTCCTTGAGTCATTTCTCATTATTGCATATCACTAAATTGATGGACATCTATGGTTTGATGTGTTTGCCTGTGTGGATTTGATGAGTTGTTGCTGACATCTGGTGTGAAATTCATGCCAATAGCACCTTTAGAAATATACTCACTTAGAAAATTGGTGACATGCTCAATACATATTTCACCCACTACATAAAATATATAAAAAATATATTTTTTTCATTAGCAGAGGTTGACACAAAGAGAGAGCAACTTTAAGTCAATGTAGCATACTATGACCGTAGGGTTGGAAAATTATTACTAATAGTATCCTCTATTACCTACAGTAGGGCAGTGAAAAGATATATAGTTCCATCCCTGTTGGTCTAGATCGGTTAAGAAGTAAATAGTAGCATGATGGAAGTGAGATGCAGGATTCTTTTTTTAAAATCACCAGTGACCAAAATTCACAAGAAAGTTTGGGATTATTTATTTTATTGTTATTTTCTCCAATGTTTATAAAATAATCTTGTCTTATTAAAGAGCCCATAGCCAAACACTTCTGATCCAGCCTCTCAAATATCCATGAATTATCTCTATGTCTATCAACCCATTTATTAAAATATATCCATGTTATATTGATAGAATGTATTTTCATAATCAGATTTCATAATGTAATTTAAAATTACCATATAATTCAAGTAGTCAAAAGGGAACAAGTTTGTTTACTTGTAGTGATTAGTAGCTTCACCTAATTTAAAAGAGATGGGGAATTCACTAACCCAACCTAAATCGCATTTAGTAGCCATTAATACTTGACCCCTATGATATGTCTGTCCAACATATCATAAAATGATTTGTGAAAACCTATAAAAAAGTATTCCTGTCCTAAATATGATATGCCTTCACCTTGTGATCTGAAGGAGCCACACATCCTGAGAACACAGCAAATAGGGATGGCTGTAGGCCCCTGCACAGTTGTATATCCAGGCATTGTTCAGCTCCAAGACAAACTGTAGGCTTTGAAAATATTAAACCATGTATCTAACAGCCAGAAATTTCTAAAAGGGTTGTCCTATGAGCAAAGTTTAGTTTAATAAATAGATCTTAGAATAAAACTAAGTTCCACAATTGGATGTGATGAAAAAAAGTTCCTGTGATGAGATAATTTTATTGTTCAAGTTATTTACTGTTCATTGCATGTGTCTCACTTTACACGAACATGGTCTGATCATACCGCAGCTCCTAGCCAGGGGAGAAAGCAAAAGTTTAAACCAATATTACAGTATGGGATTGCAGCTCATTCTTTCTGTGAGGCAAAACATTTCCTTGCCTGTTTTTAAACATGTTTTACCTCGCAGAAACCAGCAGGTTCAATCCTGTGCTGTAATATTCATATACTCACTTTTGTGTCCTCCCCTGCCCACGTGATGTGGTATGATCAGACCATGTCCCTGTACGGTCAGACATGGCTATTACACATTACATAGCAGGGACACATATATAAGATTATCCCAGTACAGGAACATTTTTTTCAATCACATCCAACTGTGGAACTTATTATTTTCCAAGAACTATTAAATATATTAAATAAATTAATTTTGTTTGTAGGGAAAATCCCTTTTACGTGTAAAAAAGATGTACAACTGTTACTTAGATTTGTTACTTTGTATCAACACTCTAAAGGCTGATTTACATGCAGCGACATCGTTAGCGATGTCGCTCGTGAAAGCACCCGCCCCTGTCGTTTGTGCATCACGAGCAAATCACTGCCCGTGGCGCACAATATCGCTAGGCCCCGTCACATGGACTTACCTTCCTAGCAATGACGCTGTGACCAGTGAACAGCCTTTTTTCTAAGGGGACGGTTCGTGCGGCGTCACAGCGACGTCACACGGTAGGCGTCCAATAGAAGCAGAGGGGCAGAGAGCAGCCACATAAAAGACACGCCCACCTCATTGCATATACGGTGTTGTTCGTCGTTCCCAGGGTGTCACACGTAGCAATGTGTGCTGCCTGGAATGATGAACAACCTACGTCCACAACGACCAATGAGATTTTGAAAATAAATGACGTGTCAACGATCAACGATTAGGTGAGTATTTTTGATCGTTAACACTCACTTGTAGGTGTCATACGCAACAACGTCGTTAACGAGGCAGGATGTGCGTGACGAATTTTGTGACCCCAAAGATATCTCATTAGCGATGTCATTGTATGTAAATGGGCCTTAAGAGAAGAGTCACACTTGCGTATTTTTTTAGATTTGCACACTTGCGTATGACTCGCACGAGTGCAATGTAAGAAAATTTTGCATTGCACTCTGCCCTATATAATAATAATAATAATTTTATTCATTTATATAGCGCTATTAATTCCACAGCGCTTTACATACATTGGCAATATAAGACAATGCTGCAGCTTAGATCTGCGTGTTTTTCCTCAGCCCGTTTAGGACAGCATGCCGTGATTGTCTGCGAGTCTCGCATCACTTTCACCCATACAAGTCTATGGGTATGAGTGAAACATCGGACTGCACTCGGATGTCATCCAAGTGCAGTGCGATATATGCACAGGCTGACAATGGAAGAGATGAAGAGATTAATCCCTCCCTCTCCTCCACAGCTGTGATCCGATCACAAGATCTGATCACTGTGGCATGACATTTGGCTCATACTTGTAGTAGATCGAGAGTTGAGGGCATTAGCATACTTTCTTGATGTGTCTCCAGCCTAAGCAGAATTTACGTTTTCAAGCAAGAGTTTCCATTCATTGCCTTAGGGCTAGCACACACGGCGAGTAATACGGAGCGAGTGGAATGCGATAAAAAATTACATTCCACTCGGACCAATATTACTCTATGGCAGCTCCCATGGGCGATTTTTTTCACAGCCCTAATCGGACAGAAAAAAAAAATCGCAGCATGCAGCAGGTGGAATGCGATCCTGTTTCACTCACACCCATTCAAGTCTATGGGGGGAGAGAAACATCTCATTGCACTCGCATTACTGCAGAGTGCAATGCGATTGTCACATCAGCTGGCAAAGGAGGAGATGGGGAGATAAATCCCTCCCTATCCTCCGCAGCATCGGCCCTCCCCTCCGCAGCATTGGCCATCCCTTCCGCACCTGTGGTCTGATCGTAGGATCGAACCACAGTCACATTACATCGGTTCCCACTATGCTGGGAGCGTAAGCCGAGTGTCATGCAAGCACTCGCACTAATCCCCGTGTGGCCTCAGCCTTAGAGAGATAAGGAAACACATCTGCCAGATCCTTCTAGTTCTTTCCTTAGGCCAGTGTTACACTTGCGAGTGCCTCACGTGTATCTCACGCGAGTTTCGCGTTGCATCACCCGGTACGGCTGCACTCTCCTCATAGGAGCTGGTCGGTTGCATGCATCTCTACGCAGCTGAGCTGCTCCTGTCCGGAGAGTGTGAGTCCGTGACGGGTGATTTAACGCGAGACTCGCACGAGATACATGTGAGGCGCTCACAAGTGTGACACCGGCCTTACTGTAAGAGTGTGTGCCTAAATTAGTTTTATCTCACAACAGATGCAATGGACAATGGCCGCAGATCGATGTACATGTCAGATTGATGCTGTAGGTTCCTAGCAGTATTGGTGGGGTTTGTATTATTATTATTATTATTATTATTATTATTATTATTATTATTATTATATAATCTTGTTACTGTATAGAGTGCCTACAAAAAATATTTGGCCACAGGGTTTCCATGCTTCTTAATCTGGCCTCGCTTCTCTATTCATATAATCTTTTGTATGATTGAATATTCAAGCAGATGGTTCTGAATAATGGCTTTGTGCCCTGTTGATGTGACATTAACCCCTTTTTGGAAGGATTTGTTTATTAATTTACGTTGTTTCTGAGGTCACATCCAATGATTACCGCGCAGCATCCTGGTGACCTACTATGGCCTTACTGCAGAGAGACTGGTGGCATGTACTGACTCTTCCTTTTATGATAGGTCACAGTTCTTTTCATAACTTTATTTTTGTACTGCCAATAGTGTTTTTTTTTTTGGGAAGAACTAGGTATTACCTGCGGGATATCCATATTTATTTGTTGTCTGCTGTATATAAAGCACAACTGTGTTTAATTTCTTACTTGGATTAAAAAAAGCTAAGGTTTTACTAAATATTTACTTATTTGTCCTGAGAGTTACTGTTTAGAGAAATACATGAATAGGTGAATCTTAAAACCAATAATTATTGCGACCAGATTTGTATTTGTACTAAAACTTCTTTTTAAAGAGCTAAAGTGAATATAAAATCAGTTTGTTGTTTATTCTCCAAATCTCAAAGTTAATGAATATTGCACTTGTGCTTCATTTTCCCTAACAAGCTCACTTCTATTCAGGCCACATAACATTCATTTTGAACAGGCTGTTGCCTTTATTTGCATGTTGTTCACTGTGGTACGTGTTTGAAAGGTCACAAGAGATGAATCAGCATTAAATATTTCTTTTTAATCATTTTAATTATTAATAGTGGAATAATATTTAAAAGAACTAAATCTTAAGACTCCTGCCATTTAAGTATATTTTATTTGAAATATTTCTTATTTACAAAACATTTTTTCTTTCTTTTTTTTATGTTTCCAAGAATTAAAAATTCAGATTTTTTTTATTTTATTAAAAAATATAATGACAACAGTACTAGTTTTGTAGATATTATGGTTGAAAAAATAGAGGACCATCAAGTCCAAACCTTTGATCTTTACGTGCTGTTCTAGGGGGAAGGCAAAACCTGGGGAGGCCGCTGCAATTGTTCCAAAATAGGAGGAAAAGAATCTATTCCAACCATAAGTTTGATTTTTCAGAATAAATTCTTGGATCAGCGTCCCATTAATATGTTTGTGATTAGGGTATACCTATAATTTCCACAAACTTCTAAAACGTCATAAACAGTAGATATGTTAAAAATCAGGAGTTAGGGTGCAGTTCATATAATTGCTAGAATAGATTAAAGCTGTGAATATTTCTAAGAAAGGTATACACAAGTTAAGGAGGCAAGGCAGTAAACTGAGAAGTAGCTGTTCCTTCACTCTAAAGGTGGTGTCACACATAGTGATGACGACAATGACGTTGCTGCTAAGTCACCATTTTCTGTGACGTAGCAGCGATGTCCCATCGCTGTCGCTGTGTGTGACACCCAGCAACGACCTGGCCACAGGTGTGAGGTCGCCGATCATTGCTGAATGTCCTGCTTCATTTTTTGGACGTTGCTCTCCCGCTGTGAAGCACACATCGCTGTGTGTGACAGCGAGAGAGCGGCGAACTGAAGCGAGCAGGGAGCTGGCGTCTGGCAGCTGCGGTAAGCTGTAACCACGGTAAACATCGGGTAACCAAGAAGCCCTTTCCTTGGTTACCCGATATTTACCTTAGTTACTTGCGTCCGCCGCTCTCATGCTGCCAGTGCCGGCTCCCTGCTCCCTGCATACGTAGCTGGAGTACAGATCAGGTAATTAACCCAATGTGTACTCTGGCTAGGAGTGCAGGGAGCCAGCACTAAGCGGTGTGCTCTCACGCTGCCAGAGCCGGCTCCCTGCACACGTAGCTGGAGTACACATCGGGTAATTAACCCGATATGTACTCTGGCTAGGAGTGCAGGGAGCCAGCACTAAGCGGTGTGCTCTCACGCTGCCAGAGCCGGCTCCCTGCACACGTAGCTGGAGTACACATCGGGTAATTAACCCGATGTGTACTCTGGCTAGGAGTGCAGGGAACAGGGAGCCGGCACTGGCAGCGTGAGAGCAGCGGACACTAGTAACTAAGGTAAATATTGGGTAACCCAGAGAAGTGCTTTCCTTTGTTACCTGATATTTACCTTAGTTACGCTTCCACGTGTCGCTACTGGATGGGGGCTGGTCACTGGTCGCTGGTGAGATCTGCCTGTTTGACAGCTCACCAGCGACCATGTAACGACGCAGCAACGATCCTGATAAGGTCAGATCGCTGGTCGTGATCGCTGCTGCGTCGCTATGTGTGACACCACCTTAACAATCCTTGAAGGTCTCAGGACTAGGACAATCAGAATGAGGGAGCCAGCACAATTTCTAAACTGTACTTATTAATAAATGGAGATTTTTGGCAAAACATTGCAATATTCTGAGCTACCCCGCCACGTCACTGCAAATCCCAAGGGGCAGTCATACACTAATATTTTATTTTATCTGAAGGGTGCCATGCGGCCTCACACATTTAAAAGCAGAACTATTTGAAACAGCACTTACCTGATGCTTTACCTTCCCGTACCTGTGACTACGTCACAGCTGTGGGCGGGACAGGCTCAGGCAAGTGCTCCTTATATTAAATAGCCTGTGGACAGGGCTGATGGCTGAGTGTGAACAGTCACCACTTGCCAAAATCAGACAGCTAGAATAAAAAATTAATAAATGGAGATTTTTGGAAAAACATTGCGATATTTTGAGCTACTCCACCACGTCACGGCAATGCTTTAAAATGTGTGAGGCTGCATGGCACCCTTCAGATAAAATAAAATATTAGTGTATGACTGCCCCTTAAGATTTGCTATGACGTGGCGGGGTAGCTCAAAATATTGCAATGTTTTGCCAAAAATCTCCATTTATTAATAAGTACAGTTTAGAAATTGTGCTGGCTCCCTCATTCTGACTCAGGATTAGGATACCCATCTATGACATTTCAGAACTTTCTATAAAATAATAGGCATGCTATTATTACTATGACATAGTAGGCTATAACTTACAGATAGCGTCATTGTTACCTAACATAATATAAATATATACAGTATATAGTATAACTATTATACCATATGTAAATATATTATACTTGGACGACTGAGACAACTTAAAATTTCCATAAGATGTGTTAAATATGGTGCTTTAAAATGGACTTGTTCATTAAGATGCCCCTTTATAAGTTGACAATGAGATGAGGGCAAAGCCCTTCTGAAAAGGATACATCGATCAAGGACCACACTGTCAGTTGCTGTCATTCAATTAATGTTAGGCTGGAGTCACTTTAGCGTATGGCATCCGATGCTAATGATCCTCCACGAGTATCATGCAACTGGGAACTGATCCTGTGAGGTGAGGGAGAGATTAATCTCATCCTCTCCATTGTCAGCCTGTGCGTATATCGCACTGAACTATAATGTCATCCAAGTGCAGTCCGCAGTATCTCACTCGAACCCATAGACTTCTATGGGTATGAGTGATCCGAGACTCGCAGACAATCACAACATGCTGTGATTTTTCCCTCAATCCAATTAAGACTGAGGAAAAACTCGCAGATGTGAGCTGCACTACTGTCTTAATTGGGGCCGAGTGTCTCTGCCCCTATTGTGAGAATGCTCTTTAAGCTGTTTTTAGGAATATCTTATTAAATATACATGTTGGTATGTACAGGTTTAACCCTTCAAGAACCAGACCTAAGAGGGCCCTAATAACACGCTATTTTTTGTTGGTTTCAAACTTTCTCTTTGTTGCAGCCATAATTATTTCTTATTGCATGCATGTAATAAAATGTATATTATAAAAAAAGGATTTTTACAATTTTTTCTAGTTTGGACTATAGATGAGCCAATCCTCCAATCTCTGGCCCATTGCACAGGTCGGTAGTCTCTGGCCGCTAGGCAGGAGATTTGCAAATCTCTTTCATTCCGGAATCCCTGGCCAGTGTATCATCATTGTGGAATGACACACAGATAACATCATGTCAGCCACCCAGCTAATCAACAGATCCTCACAGGATCACAGAAGATAAGAGATTAGTGAGCCTACCATCCAGTAACCATGGATTACTAAACTGAGTCCCGCAAATTGATCAGTCCGTCTCTAATAGGGATGTTTCATATTTTTAATACAATTTTAATTTTTTTTGCAGAGGTTTTATTATACACCTTTACAGCGGCGGACTGGAATACCTGGGGCCCACCAGGTAAAAACAATCTTGGGGCCCACCAGCACCATGCAGTTACCGTACTGTATATAGTAGGGGTGGGATTCAAATTTTTAACAGGTTCTCTGTAAACCCTGCCCATTTGAAAACCACACCCATTCTGTAACCACACCCATTCTGTTAGCCACACCCATTTTCACGCAATTTCCTCAACCAAAAAATACATGTAATTTAAAGTAAAATCTCCTTCCCCTTCCTCTCCTGTCCAGCATCAGTTGTTCCAGTCACTGTCAGTCTTATTGTATTAAATGATTTTTCTACAGTTTTTAAAAATTATTACTAAAGGAGCCCTGCTAAAATTGGAATGGACGACCTTCCCCATACAGATCTCATCCCATTATGGCCTCTTTCCCCTGCAGATCCAATCCCATTATGGCCTCTTTTCCCCTACACATCCCATCCCATGTGGCTACTTTCCCCTACACATCCCATCCCATTATGGCATCTTTCCCCATACAGATCCCATCCCATTATGGCCTCTTTTCCCCTGCAGATCTCATCCCATTATGGCCTCTTTCCCTTGCAGATCCCATCCCATTATGGCCTCTTTCCCCTGCAGATCCCATCCCATTATGGCCTCTTTCCCCTGCAAATCCCATCCCATTATGGCCTCTCTCCCCTGCAGATCCCATCCCATTATGGCCTCTTTCCCCTGCAGATCCCATCCCATTATAGCCTCTTTCCCCAGCAGATCCCATCCCATTATGGTCTCTTTCCCCAGCAGATCACATCCCATGTGCTCCTTTTCCCATATAGCTCCCATCTTATGTGGCCCCTTTCCCCATATAGCTGCCATCTTAATGCGGCTCCGGTCCCCATATAGCCACATATAGCTGCCATCTTAATGCGGCTTCTCTCCTCATATAGCCAAATATAGCTCCCATCTTATGTGGCCCCTCTCCCCATATAGCTGCCATCTTAATGCGGCTCCTGTCCCCATATAGCCACATATAGCTGCCATCTTAATGAGGCTCCTCTCCCCATATAGCCAAATATAGCTGCCATCTTATGTGGCACCTCTCCCCATATAGCCACATATAGCTGCCATCTTAATGTGGCCCCTCTCCCCATATAGCCACATAAAGCTGCCATCTTAATGTGGCCCCTCTCCCCATATAGCCACATATAGCTCCCATCTTATGTGGCCTCTCCCCATATAGCCACATATAGCTGCCATCCTAATGTGGCCCCTCTCCCCATATAGCCTTATATAGCTGCCATCTTAATGTGGCCCCTCTCCCCATATAGCCACATATAGCTCCCATCTTATGTGGCCTCTCCCCATAGTCACATATAGCTGCCATCTTAATGTGGCCCTTCTCCCAATATAGCCACATATAGCTGCCATCTTATGTGGGCCCTCTCCCTTCATCTTCGGCTCACTGAGCGCTTACCTGCTCCAAGCACCGGTGGCCTCTCCTCTGTCTTCTGTCCTCTGAGGCTCTCTGCACACTAAGGGTATGTGCGCAGTAGGTGTTTTTTTCACACTGCGTTTTTTGTGCGTTTTTGGCTGCGTTTTTGCTCACTGCTTTTTTATGCGTTTTTTTTATCAGTGAACAATGCCATTAAAGATTGTTGAAAAAAAGGTCTGATGTCATTTTCTTCTTCAATATGTTCTTCATTCTCCACTAGTGTATGCAGGAGAGCAGACAGCAGCTGCAGAACCACAAGGCTCAGCATGCTTCATCACCTTCACCATATTTTTGTATGCTAGCCAGGTACAGCAGGCAGCTATGGGCTTCCCCCAACCCCCAGCTGCCTATTTGTGCCCGGCTGGGAACCAAAAATATAGAGAAGCCCTTTTTTTTTTTTATTTCATGAATTTCATTAAATAATTAAAAAAAAATGACATTGGCTTCGCCCAATTTTTGAGTTCAGCCAGGTACAACTAGGCGGCTGAGGATTGGAATCCGCAGTGCAGGGTGCCCAAGCTTTCTGGGCACCCCCTCTGCGAATTGCAGTCCACAGCCACCCCAGAAAATGGCGCTTTCATAAAAGCGCCATCTTCTGGCGCTGTATCCAACTCTTCCAGCTGCCCTGATGTCAGGTGGCTCGCTGGGTAATAATGGGGTTAGGGCTAGCTGTATATTATCAACTGGCCCTAAGCCCGAAATTCATGATGTCACACCAATATTAGACATGGCCACCATGAATTTCTACTAAAGATAAAAAAAAACAACACACAGAGAAATATTTTTATTAGAAATAAAACACAACACAATTAGTGACTCCA
The DNA here is from genome assembly GCF_048569485.1 of Anomaloglossus baeobatrachus. NCBI lineage: Eukaryota > Metazoa > Chordata > Amphibia > Anura > Aromobatidae > Anomaloglossus > Anomaloglossus baeobatrachus. The sequence continues at coordinate 141,268,466 of NC_134358.1, forward strand.
TCTTTATTGAAATAAAGAACCCCCCTCCTCCGCAGTAATCCTGGGTCAAGGGTCCCGTGCCGTCTAATCCAGATTCAATATCCTCTGATCGGTTTGCTGGAAGGCAAACTGATCTGATGATGTGTCAGGATCAAGGCTATGAATTCCATGACACAGCAGCTGATTGTATAAAAGCCGTTTATACAATCAGCTGATGCATCAGTGCAAAAAAAAAAATACACACTTCAGTGCAGACTCCTGTCAGACCGATCAATGCAGGACCCGGCGGTAATCAGCTGATGAAGTCTCCTGATGGCATTAGCTGATAGTTTAGCCGGCCAGGTAGTAAAAAGCCAGCGTCACCGCCGTCACTGTCACTGTCAGCTGATTCCGTCAGGTGACCGCATCAGGTGATCAGCGCCAGGTCCTGCAGCTATTGGAGGTGTCCCGGCCGTCTGCACACACCCCGAGCAGGGGTGGCGGTACCGGGAGAGGAGCTGGGAGTGGACATGGCACCGGGAGGCTGCAGACAGGTGAGTATGACATTTTTTTTTCTACTGTTCACTTTTGACTTAGCAGCTGCTTCCATCTCCTGCTCGTACATGGCGCCGCACGGGAGCGGACATGGCACAGGACGGGAGATGGAAGCGGCAGTGCCGGTACCGGGAGGATTCACACTTCTATGTTTAACAACAGAAGGAATCCTCTTCCTGTACACGTCACTGTATCTACCCACCTCTTGCGTTTAGAGCCGCGTTTTTAGTCATAGAAACGCAGCTATATTTGCAATTTGTGTTTTTCATTGTGTTTTTGAACATCTCATTGAACTCAATGGGTGGAAAATGCAGTGAAAAACGCAGAAATAATTGACTTGCTGCGTTTTTGTGGTCACCACAAAAACGCAGCTACAAAGAAGCGCTGTGTGCGGACAGCACTTCTGAAAACCCATAGACATTGCTGGGGAAGCAATGTCACATAGTTTTCTGCAAAAAAACGCGGTAAAAAACGCCGCTAAAAACGAAGCAAAAATGTCTAGTGCGCACAGGGCCTGACGCTGACAGATGGCAGGAGGAGGAGCTACCTCCCCACACTGCCGTGACCTCTGCAGCATCAGCATGTCGCTGCACGCCGGGTCAGGGTCCACTGAACCCGGAAGTGTGGCGCATATGGAGGTACAGGGATTAATTTGCGTCAGTGTCTTAAAGAGACACTAACACAAATGAATACAGGGAACCGGATCGCTGGAGCTGTTTCTCGCCAGTTCTGGGAACCGGCTGCTATTTTGACAACCGATTCTCCAGAACCGGACAGAACCAGCTGAATCCCACCCCTGACTGTGCAGACATTTCGATGGAATAAGGGTTAATGTTACTGATCTGATTGCCCACAGTCTCCACATGCCCAACCGCCCCTCCCCCCCCGGGCACCTGCTTTCCCCCCTGGGCCCCCGTACACCCCCCCTGGGCCCCCGCACTCCGCCCCTGGGCCCCCACCTTCTATACTCACGTGCTGCTGCTCCTGCAGCCTGGCCTGGGGCGACGCCGGGCCCGTCCTCCGCAGCGCGATGCTGCCAGCACCTGCACTGGAAGGAAGCAGTCATCACTCTGAGACTGCTTCCTCCTGCAGTGTCGCTGGCTGCGCAGATTAGTCAGAGCCGCGCGGCACTGACAGTGACAGCAGGGAGAGCAGGGAGATCGCTCTCCCAGCTTGCCGCTGCAGAGGGAATGGGATTCTCACTAATCATATCGGGAATGTGCCGTTATAATTAGTGAAATTACCGGCCGGGGGAGGACCTCTCACAAATATCCATAGGGGCCCAAGGGGGTAGGGGGCGGGGCCTAGGGGGCATGGCCATCAATAGCAGGGGCCCACCGGGGGTTCTCCCGACCTCCTGGTGGGCCAGTCCGCCCCTGCACATTTATGTTTTACATAGTTTGTCAACCAAGACATCATAAAAGATTTCTTATAAACATTTTTTTATCTTTGATTGTACATTTTTCCCCTACGCCATACTTCACCGTTACCTGCAGACACTCATTATTTTACAACTCTCCAATCCTTCACAAAAATTATGTCTTCTATTGAAGTCAAATATCTAAGATTTTGACTCATCAGTCTAGAGCACCTGCTGCCATTTTCCTGCACCCAAGTTCCTATGTTTCTTGCAGAGTTAAAGGGGTTATCCGGCTTATTTTGCTTTTTTTATTATTTACACTATTGGGCTACATTGGGGCAGGTAAGTAGATAGTGAGCACTTACCTGCCCTGCTGTCAGCCCCTCTCCCCCGGCTCAGAGTGGTCATGTGACTGCTCCTGCTGTGATTTTGCTACTTCCGTTCCTTTCATGTCAACATGGGCAGGACCATGTTGACATGCAAATCTGCCACTGCATGTTGCCGCCCTGCTGGGCGGGTACAGTGCGATGAGCCCCGCCCCCCTCCCTGTGCGCTGCTATCTCTGCACTGTATGTGCTGGACAAACACAGGGCTGCCCTCTCTGTCTAGGACACTGTGAGTGCTGTTTTCCCAACAGTGTCCTCAGCTCATTATGTTGTATGGTGCTTGGGCAACTGTGACCCCCCTCCCCCGTGCACTGTCTCTGTGATGAATGCAGCCTCCCGTCCCGTGCTCCTCGCTTCTGAATACAGTCAGAAGCAGGGATGTCACCTGACACCAGCGAACAACAGCACTGAGCTCTGTATAGCTCAGCTGTAAGGACACTGCAATCATCACAGCACGGAGAAGAGACAGCATGCTGCACGAGTGAGAAGGGAGAGCGAGCAGGGGGGGCAGAGAAAAGCGTGCACTGCTGACAGAGTGGGGGGCAGAGAAGAGATCATGGGTGACACAGCAGGGGGGCAGAGATGAGACTTCATGGGGTGAGAGACAGGGGAGTGCTGGGGGCAGAGGAGACAGTGCAGTGGGAGAGAAGAGAGTGCATGAGGTGGGATAATGTATATTATATAACTCTAGGTGTGTGTGTGTGTGTGTGTGTGTGTGTGTGTGTATCCTATAGACTCATGTTAGGGGCTATATATAATGTTCATTACATAGTATTCATTTATCTACAGGTGCTGGGATAGTATACTGACAGGAGGGAATGTGTGTGTGCAGAGGGTGTGGCTGGACATTGAGGCCTGGGGCGGTGCCAGCTGTGACTGTGGGTTTGGCAGTCAAACATGTCATGTTAGGTTGTGCTGAATGTAAACAAGGAGCTGCGGAGAATACAGTGAAAAATCAAGAGAAACAAAAGTTAGAAAACAAAAAAATAATGTAGGGGGTGTTTTATATGACAAGACAGCACAGATTAACTTAATTTTTTTTTTGGCGTTTATGTCGGACAACTCCTTTAAGTTACTTGGCCTTATTTCCATGTTTATGTTATGACTTTTTAGCTGCAATTCTTCAATAAAGACCACTTTTTTCCAGACTTCTCAGAGCAGTTGATGGGTATACCTCAGTCCCATTGAGTGCTACCAGTTCTGAGCTGATATCCCTTCTTGACACCTTCACACCACATCTCCTGTGCAGGGGGGTAGGCAAAAGAATTTATAGACATTATACAGTAGCATGAGATCACAGCTGATTCTTTTTGCAAACATGACCGCCCACTATGGCTTCGTTCAGAGACTGAGCCGCAGCTGTGAGTGATGACATCCCTGAGTTTACCTGCGGTCACAGCTGGAGATTCCCATGGTCCCCCACCTGTGAACGCAGGTAAACTTACCTCAGGTGAGCTCATTGAACTCAGTGACCTCACCTCAAGTGAGCTCATTGACTTCAAAAAGACCTGTATTTAGTGCAGAAAACATGGTGTTTTCTTTTTTTTTAAAGATGCAGATTTGGTTCTGAAATGTATACACCAAATTCCTGCACTAAATCTGCATCTTCTGGCAAAAAAAGTAATCAAACCATGATGCGGTATTCATGCATTTTTTTTGCCAAGAGCTGCAGATTTGGCGAAGGAATTTGGTGCATAAATTCCAGCAACAAATTTGCATGTCCTGGAAGAAAACCACACAAAAACTGCCATTTTGACTCTTTTTTTGGTGAGGTGTTCTGACAGGTGATGCAAGTTTGGTGCAGAAATATCTGCACCAGATTTCTGCACCAAATGTGCATTCCTGGCACAATACCACACCAAAACAGCATCAAAACCACATTTTTTTTTTTGCTAGGAGATGCTGATTTGGTGCTGGAATGAATTCACCAAATTTCGACCCAAATGTGCATCTCCTGGCAAAAAAATGCATTAAAATGCAGGTAAACTCACCTCAGGTGAACTCATTGGAGACCTGCATCTCATAGCAGAAAACCCATGTTTTTTTTGCCAAGAGATGCAGATTTGGTGTTGACATTTGTACACCAAAATCTAGAGCGGTATTGATGCAATTTTGATTGGGTTTTTTTGCCAGAAGAAGCTGGTTTGGTGCAGAAATTTGGTGCATAGATTTCAGCACTAAATCTGAATCTCCTGGTAAAAAAATGCAAAAAAAAATCACAATTTTGACAGTTTTCAGTTTTTGTTTTTTTTTGCCAAGAGATGCAGATTTGGTGCTGGAACTTATACACCAAATTCCTGCACCAAATCTTCATCGCTTGGCAAAAAAAATGCATCAAAACTGCATCACGTTTTGATGTGGGGTTTTTTTTTGCCAGGGGATGCACCATTGGTACAGGAATTTGGTATATAAATTCCAGCACCAAATCTCCGCCTCTTGGAAAAAACACGGTTTTCTGCCAGGAGATGCAGGTCTCAATTAACAGAATATGTTTACCTGAGGTGAGGTCACTGAGCTCAATGAGTTAACCTGAGGGGTTTACCTGCATTCCCAGGTGGGGTGCCATGGGAACCTCCAGCTGTGACCGCCGGTAAACTCAGTGATGTCACTGCTCACACCTGCGGCTCAGTGAGTTTCTGTCTGAAGCCGCAGCGGATGGTCATATTTTTTAATGTGCCCACACGCTGCAACTTCAGTATGTAGCAGAGTCAGTATCATCATTGGACCTCGCATAGATTACATCAAACCTGAGTGTTTGAGGGGGTTAATAAATTGGGGAAATTTTTTTTCTTATTTTATTTCAAATAAAGGATTATTTTCACTGTTTGCCTTTAATTATTTTAACTTACAAGATTACTAGTTACCCATTACTAATCTAGGGCTTAGTGGTAGCTGTGAGCTGTCATTAACCTCTTATATTACCCCGATTGCCAGTACACCAGGGCAATTGGAAGAGCCGGTGCCTGAATTGTTGCTTCTAATGGATTTGACAATTCTGGGCAGATGCAGGCTAATACTTTTAGGCTGGGGGACCATAATAACCATAGGGCTTCCAGCCTGAGAATACCAGCCCCAGCGGTCAGCTTTATCTTGGCTGTGTATCAAAATTCAGGGGGACCAAATTTATTTAAATAATTTTTAAAAAAGCCGCATATGGTCTCTCTTATTTTGATACACAGCCAAAATAAGTTTTATCTGCGTCGAGTATCACAATATGGGGGGAACCTACATCATTTTTTACATTTATTTATTTTTACACCACAATAGGGATGCAGACAGCATGTGTGATTCCAACCAATCACTGACGCTGTCACACAGAGTGAGGGCGCAGTCTGACTGCAACCAATCACAGACGCCGGAGCTGACGGTGGGTGTGAGAAGCAGTGAATATGTATGAGAGCTAATGATCAGATCCAGTAGCAGTATTACAGTCACTTGGATGGTCGGTAAGTATAACGGTCCTGCTTTATTCATTATTTTCTTTCTTTTTCCTTTTGTTATTTTAATTTCTATCATTATCCGGGTGGCTGAATCTGAACAGTATGCACATTCATGCACGAACACTAGGTATCCCGTACGGATCCCAAACTTTTCAGTTCGGATTCGCCCATCACTATTAAAGGATTATTATTTTGTTTGAAAAGATAGTTGAAAAATTATCAATGACAAATGACCTAAACTGCTAAATGATTAAACAGATGTAGTATATCAATTTCATTTTCAACGGATGAAATAAGTGGTGAATACATCATCAATTTTCTAGGTAAATATATATCTAAAGGGGCTATTGACATTAATTTCTCACCAGATGTCGTTAACAACCCATCCAATTCACACAGATAAAAAAATCAAACCATACATTTCCAGAAAATGAGTGATGTGTAATGTTGAGAAATGACTCAGAACAAAAGTATTGAACACAGAAGATTTTTAATGCTTCATACAAATCCTTTGTTGGTGATGACAGCTTGAAGATACCTCCTGTATGGAGAAACAGTCACAAGCAAATCCCAGGTGTGATTTTTGTCCATTCTTCCACATAAAAATTCTTCAAATTTTCAAGGTTCTGTGGGCTCCTTCTATGAACTCTGAGCTTTAATTCCTTCTATAAATTTTCTATTTGATTCAGGTCCGGTAATAGGCTGGGCCATTCTAGCAGCTTTATTTTAGTTTTATTGGTTTCTTTTAAACCACTTGAGAATTTCCTTGACTGTGTATTTGCTGAAATGTCCACCCGTTCTTCATCTTCATCATCCTGGTAGATGGCAGAAGATTTGCAGATTTTTATAAAGAATGTCTCAGTATATTTGTTCATTTATCCTTCCTTTAATCAAATTGTTTGCCAGTGCTGTATGTTGAAAAACAGCCGTATACTATGATTTTCCCACCTCCAAACTTCACTGTTGGTATGGTGTTTTTTGAGGTGATATGTAGTACCTTTTAACCTCCAAACATGGTACGCATTGTAGCATCCAAATTTTTTGATTTTGGTCTTATCTGACCAGACAATTTTCTCCTAGTATTTCACACACTTGTCTAAATGTTGTTAGGCAAACTTTAAACAAACTTTGAAGATGCTTTTTGCTCGGCAATGAAGTCTGTGTGGAGAGCATGCATACAAGCCATGGAGGTTGAGCGCTTTGCTTTTGTTTTCTTTGAAACAATTGTACCTCCTGATTCCAGGCCTTTCTGTAGCTCTCCACAGGTTGTTTTTTACTTTTATACAACCCTTCCAATAATTATTTTCATGGAAAAAAAAAGAGCACCTGGTTGTGGCTGGTTTATGTTTTTTTCCTCTTCCAGATTATGGTCCCAACAGTGCTCACTGTAATCTTTAGTACTTTAGAAATTATTTTGTAACCAATGCCATCAGTATTTTTTGCAATAATAAGATTGAAAATGTCTTGAGACAGCTCACTGGTTTTAACCATCATAAGACATTTCTTGTGTGGCACCTTTTTACAGGTTATCAGTTGAACCAGCTGATATTATTTTTCACTATGTGGCAGGATTACATTCTAATTACTGATAGATTTCAGCTGTGCCTTGACTTTCCATGACTTTTTTCACCTCTCATTCTTCATGTATTCAATACTTTTTCCCTGTCTCATTTCTCATTTATACACATAACTTTATTTATGGACATCTATGGTTTGATTTCATTGCATGTGTAGATGGATGGATTGTTACCAACATCTGATGAGAAATTCATGTCAACAGCACCTTTAGAAATATATTTACTCAGCATATTGGGGACATACTGTCAGCAAACCTCAAACAGAGGGAGGCCACTTATCAAATAGTACCCTCTATCACTGTGGCTCTGGTTCCCTTGTGTTATTCTGGGAGCGAGGGCTTAGGACCTCAGGCCTCTATCTAAACACCGGAGTCCCCTGATGAGTCTTATATGATGAAACGCGTCGGGACGTGGCTAGGATTGGTGTAGGGGTATATAGAGAGGGCCAGCTGTGGTCTGTCCTTGTCAGGACAGAAGTTTGGGCAACAGGCTAAATCAATCTCCTAGGTTTATGTAGGGTCAGTGACAACCTGATGACACAAAGAGGACCCACACGGAGGAGATCCTGAGTTGCCCTAGACCACTGAATATGGGTGAGATTGTTCCCATTTATTTGCATATTGAGCAATAGTATTGTGTTGGTCTTTCCATTGAGGACCAACATCTAGCTCTTGATTTATGTATATTGAGTTTTTTTGATTATTTTTTCTTCCCCAGTAGGTGGACCACTGTCCCACGGGTAGATATAATCTACTCAATTTATCATTTATGTATTTTGTGTTTTTTTGTTATGTTTGTTATTAGTGATGAGCGAGTACTAAAAAGCTCGGGTGCTCGAAGCTCGGGCCGAGCCTCCCAAGATACTCGTGTACTCGGGCCGAGCAACGAGCCCAATGTTATCCTATGGGAGACCCGAGTATTTTTGTGAAATGACCCCCCGGCAGCATGGAGAAACCCTAAAAATGGCACAAAAGTCTCAGAAGAGTGCTCAAATGACATGGCAACAGCATGGGGAAGACCCCTTGAAGCATTTATCACTCAAAAGTCACAGCTGTGAAAAATTTTGTCCGCGTTTTACGCCATTTTTACGGACTCACCAGAAAACCTTCCAAAATGACCCCAAAATGATTTTTCATGGCGGAAATGTTAAGGGCACATACCCAATAGTGAGATAGAGCTGGTGTATGTTACTTTTTGAGATTAATACATGAAAGATTTTACGTGAAAACATTGTGTGGCACTCCGATGTCCCTGAGAAGAGACGTACATGAAGCCCTCTTGAGTCTAATGTGCCCATTTTGAGGAAGTGAGTCTTTGTAGTATTTTCCTTTGCCAGGGCAGTCCAAAATTGTGAGGTTCACCAATGCCCCTGCATACAGACGTGCATGAGGGCCTGTAAACCTGAAGTGCCCATTGTAAGGAAGTGGGTCTATTGTAGTATAGCCCTTAGGCAGGGCAGCCAAAAATTGGGAGGCTCCACATTGTCCCTGAATAGAGACGTGCATGATGGCCTGTAAACCTGAAGTGCCCATTGTAAGGAAGTGGGTCTATTTCAGTATAGCCCTTTGCCAGGGCAGCCAAAAATTGGGAGGCTCCACATTGTCCCTGGATAGAGACGTGCATGATGGCCTGTAAACCTGAAGTGCCCATTGTAAGGAAGTGGGTCTATTTCAGTATAGCCCTTTGCCAGGGCAGCCAAAAATTGGGAGGCTCCACATTGTCCCTGGATAGAGACGTGCATGATGGCCTTTAAACCTGAAGTGCCCATTTTAAGGAAGTGGGTCTATTTCAGTATAGCCCTTTGCCAGGGCAGCCAAAAATTGGGAGGCTCCACATTGTCCCTGGATAGAGACGTGCATGATGGCCTGTAAACCTGAAGTGCCCATTGTAAGGAAGTGGGTCTATTTCAGTATAGCCCTTTGCCAGGGCAGCCAAAAATTGGGAGGCTCCACATTGTCCCTGGATAGAGACGTGCATGATGGCCTTTAAACCTGAAGTGCCCATTGTAAGGAAGTGGGTCTATTTCAGTATAGCCCTTTGCCAGGGCAGCCAAAAATTGGGAGGCTCCACATTGTCCCTGGATAGAGACGTGCATGATGGCCTTTAAACCTGAAGTGCCCATTGTAAGGAAGTGGGTCTATTGTAGTATAGCCCTTAGGCAGGGCAGCCAAAAATTGGGAGGCTCCACATTGTCCCTGAATAGAGACGTGCATGATGGCCTGTAAACCTGAAGTGCCCATTGTAAGGAAGTGGGTCTATTTCAGTATAGCCCTTTGCCAGGGCAGCCAAAAATTGGGAGGCTCCACATTGTCCCTGGATAGAGACGTGCATGATGGCCTGTAAACCTGAAGTGCCCATTGTAAGGAAGTGGGTCTATTTCAGTATAGCCCTTTGCCAGGGCAGCCAAAAATTGGGAGGCTCCACATTGTCCCTGGATAGAGACGTGCATGATGGCCTTTAAACCTGAAGTGCCCATTGTAAGGAAGTGGGTCTATTTCAGTATAGCCCTTTGCCAGGGCAGCCAAAAATTGGGAGGCTCCACATTGTCCCTGGATAGAGACGTGCATGATGGCCTTTAAACGTGAAGTGCCCATTGTAAGGAAGTGGGTCTATTGTAGTATAGCCCTTAGGCAGGGCAGCCAAAAATTGGGAGGCTCCACATTGTCCCTGAATAGAGACGTGCATGATGGCCTGTAAACCTAAAGTGCCCATTGTAAGGAAGTGGGTCTATTTCAGTATAGCCCTTTGCCAGGGCAGCCAAAAATTGGGAGGCTCCACGTTGTCCCTGGGTAGAGATGTGCATGAGGGCCTCAAAACATTAAGTGTCCATTTTAAGGAAGTGGGTGTATTATAGTATAGCCCTTAGGCAGGGCAGCCAAAAATTGGGAGGCTCCACGTTGTCCCTGGGTAGAGACGTGCATGAGGGCCTCAAAACATTAAGTGTCCATTTTAAGGAAGTGGGTGTATTATAGTATAGCCCTTAGGCAGGGCAGCCAAAAATTGGGAGGCTCCACGTTGTCCCTGGGTAGAGACGTGCATGAGGGCCTCAAAACATTAAGTGTCCATTTTAAGGAAGTGGGTGTATTATAGTATAGCCCTTAGGCAGGGCAGCCAAAAATTGGGAGGCTCCACGTTGTCCCTGGGTAGAGACGTGCATGAGGGCCTCAAAACATTAAGTGTTCATTTTAAGGAAGTGGGTGTATTATAGTATAGCCCTTAGGCAGGGCAGCCAAAAATTGGGAGGCTCCACGTTGTCCCTGGGTAGAGACGTGCATGAGGGCCTCAAAACATTAAGTGTCCATTTTAAGGAAGTGGGTGTATTATAGTATAGCCCTTAGGCAGGGCAGCCAAAAATTGGGAGGCTCCACGTTGTCCCTGGGTAGAGACGTGCATGAGGGCCTCAAAACATTAAGTGTCCATTTTAAGGAAGTGGGTGTATTATAGTATAGCCCTTAGGCAGGGCAGCCAAAAATTGGGAGGCTCCACGTTGTCCCTGGGTAGAGACGTGCATGAGGGCCTCAAAACATTGTTCCCATTGCAAAGGAGCGGGTCTCCTGTCGTTGTAATGTCCATTCTGCAAAGAATGGGCGAAAAAATTTACCACTGGGGGTATACCTGAAACAAAGGCCTAAGTATTGCAATTTGTAACGGTCATCATCATGGTGGCGCATGAGGAGAAGGAGGAGCAGTCCAGCGATTATCCAAAGTCCAGAAGTGTGTACCCATGGGTGAGTGGAGGTACATGGCAAACTTTAAATTCCGCTCTCATTTGCTGGTGGTGTGGTGAAGTCTGGCCCAATCCAACCCTTGTTCATCTTGATCAGAGTCAGCCTGTCAGCATTTTCAGTTGACAGGCGGGTGCGTTTATCTGTAATGATTCCACCTGCGGCACTAAAAACACGCTCTGACAAAACGCTAGCAGCAGGGCAGGCCAGGACTTCCAAGGCGTAGAGAGCCAATTCATGCCACGTGTCCAGCTTGGATACCCAATAATTGTAAGGCACAGAGGAATGTCGGAGTACAGTTGTTCGATCTGCAAGGTACTCCTTCAGCATCTGGGCAAACTTAGGATTTCTTGTGGCACTACCCCGCACCTCAGGGGCTGTGGTACGTGAGGGGCTGAGAAAACTGTCCCACATCTTAAAGACTGTTCCCCTACCTCTGGCGGATTGGACTTGTGCCTCTCTCGGCTGTACGCCTCGGTTGTCCACTGATTCATGACCTATGCCGCTAGCGTTTTGTGAGGGGAATGCTTTGCCTACTTCCGTGAGTATGGCCTTCCGAAACTGCTGCATTTTGGTTGACCTCTCCTCCACGGGAATAAGAGACAAAAAGTTCTCCTTGTAGCGTGGGTCTAACAGTGTTACCAACCAGTAATGATTGTCGGCCAAGATGTTCTTAACGCGAGGGTCACGAGACAGGCAGCTTACCATAAAGTCAGCCATGTGCGCCAGACTCTTAACAGCCAGGACTTCAGTAGCCTGACCAACAAGATGACTGAACATGCTGTCCTCCTCCTCCTCCTCCTCCTCCTCCTCATCTACCCTGTCCTCTGGCCAGCCACGCTGAACCGAGGATATGACTGGTGTGCATGTCATATCCTCAATTTGGCCGGAGAGTTGCTCCATGTCTTCATCCTCCTCCTCGTCATAGTCCTCCACTGCACGTTGTGATGAGACGAGGCTGGGCTGTGTGTTATCACCCACACCCACTACTGTTTCTTGCTGCAACTCATCGCGCTCCGCCTGCAATGCATCATGTTTGTTTTTCAGAAGAGACCGTTTTAGAAGGCAGAGTAGCGGTATGGTGACGCTAATAATGGCGTCATCACCACTCACCATCTTGGTGGAGTTCTCAAAGTTTTGGAGGATGGTACATAGGTCTGATATCCATCTCCACTCCTCAGGTGTTATGTGTGGAGTTTGACCCATTTCCCGACGGCTTAGGTGATGCAGGTACTCAACAACTGCCCTCTTCTGCTCACATATCCTGACCAACATGTGCAGAGTTGAATTCCAACGCGTGGGGACATCACACACCAGTCTGTGAGCCGGATGATGCAAACGGCGCTGAAAGCCGGCAAGGCCGGCTGAAGCAGTAGGTGACTTTCGAAAATGTGCAGACAGGCGGCGAACTTTTACCAGCAGATCAGACAGCTCTGGGTATGACTTTATAAACCGCTGAACCACGAGGTTGAGCACATGGGCCACGTATGGAACATGTGTCAGCTGGCCTCGCCTCAAAGCCGCCACCAGGTTCCGGCCATTGTCACACACGACCTTTCCTGGCTTTAGGTTCAGAGGTGTGAGCCAGTGATCTGCCTGCTGTTTCAGAGCTGTCCACAGCTCTTCTGCATTGTGGGGTTTGTCACCTATGCAGATTAGCTTCAGCACAGCCTGTTGCCGCTTCGCCGAGGCAGTGCTGCAGTGCTTCCAGCTTGTGACTGGTGTGGAGGGCACAGTGGATGAGAATGCGCAGGAGGAGGAGGAGGCTGAAGAGCATGACATTCCGGAGCTGTAGAGTGTGGGTGAAACACTGACTGAGGTAGGGCCTGCAAACCTTGGTGTGGGAAGGACGTGTTCCGTCCCTCGCTCAGACTGGGTCCCAGCTTCCACAATATTAACCCAGTGTGCCGTCAACGAGATGTAGCGGCCTTGCCCACAAGCACTTGTCCACGTGTCTGTGGTTAGGTGGACCTTGGGTGAAACAGCGTTGTTCAGGGCACGTGTGATGTTTTGTGACACGTGGTTATGCAACGCGGGGACGGCACACCGGGAGAAATAGTGGCGGCTGGGGACCGAGTAACGTGGGACAGCTGCCGCCATCAGGTCACGGAATGCTTCTGTCTCCACCAGCCTAAAAGGCAACATTTCCAGCGCAAGCAGTCGCGAAATGTTAGCATTTAGAACTGTGGCATGTGGGGTGTTGGCAGTGTATTTGCGCCTGCGTTCAAAGGTTTGCTGAATGGATAACTGAACGCTGCGCTGGGACAAGGACGTGCTTGATGATGGTGTTCTTTCTGCGTAGGCAACTGCAGGTGCAGGAGTGGAGGAGGCTTGTTCGCAGGCAGCATGGACAGAGGATTGGCTCGCATGCACAACCAGCGAAGACGTAGCAGTGACATCAGCAAGCACTGCTCCTCGACTCTGTTGTACTTCCCACAAAGTCGCGTGCTTGGCTGACATGTGCCTGATCATGCTGGTGGTGGTCAGGCTGCTAGTTTTGGTACCCCTGCTGATGCTGGCACGGCAGGTGTTGCAAATGGCCTTTTTTGAATCATCTGGATCCAACTTAAAAAACTGCCAGACTCGGGAAGACCTAACATTTGTACAGGCACCTTGTGTCGTCGTGTTGTTCCGGGGAACGGTTGCCTGACTTCTGCCTGGGGCCACCACCCTGCTTCTTACTGCCTGTTGTGATGCTACGCCTCCCTCCCCCTGTGCACTGCTGTCCTCGCTCTGCATATCCTCCTGCCAGGTTGGGTCAGTTACTGGATCATCCACCACGTCGTCTTCCTCTTCCGCACCCTGCTCCTCCTCCTGACTTGCTGACAATTGTGTCTCATCATCGTCCACCACTTGTTGAGACACGTTGCCAACTTCGTGAGAACGTGGCTGCTCAAATATTTGGCCATCTGTACAGACGATCTCCTCATGACCCACTTCAATATGAGCTGGCGAGAGGCCAGAATGTGTGAATGGAAACGTGAACAGCTCTTCCGAGTGTCCAAGTGTGGGATCATTAATGTCCGAGGAGGACGTGTACTCAGCCTGGTGGTAGGAAGGAGGATCAGGTTCAGAAATGTGCGGTGCAGTATCACGGCTACTGACACTTGACCGTGTGGAAGACAGAGTGTTTGTGGTGGTGCCAATCTGACTGGAAGCATTATCTGCTATCCAACTAACAACCTGTTGACACTGGTCTTGGTTCAAGAGCGGTGTACTGCTGCGGTCCCCAAGAATTTGGGACAGGACGTGCGAGCGACTAGATGTGGCCCTTTGTTGTGGCGAAATTAGAGCTTGCCCACGACCTCGGCCTCTGCCTGCACCACCATCACGTCCACTTCCTTGTTCCTTGCCAATGCCCTTGCGCATTTTGCAATGCTGTGCACTGCTGACGTGTATATTCACTACTTGTGCGTTATATCAAAGTGTGTGGAAATTGCACACAAGTGCACCTGTACGCTGCCACCAACAGGCACACACGTGCGGTTTTAAAAACCAAGCACGGACGCAATAATAACCTAACAGGTTTTTTTGGGGAGCAACAATTACAGACAAGTCAGACACTATCTGGACTGTTTTACACTGTGTACACCAGCCCCAGATATGATGAAGGCTGGTATACGGTCACCACTACCCTGCCTGCCTGTATACTGGTACAATAGTCCTGACAAGGACTCTTTTGGTCACTAGCCTGTATTCAGACCTGGCTATACCCTGCCTGTATATAGCAACAATAGTCCTGAGAAGGACTCTGCTACTGTACTCCGACCTGGCTATACCCTGCCTGCCTGTATACAACTAGAATAGTCCTGAGAAGGACTTTTGGTCACACTGTTTGCAGCCCTGCAACTGAAAAAGCTATAAAGGGCCGCAAAGCTTTCCCTGAATCAGCGACACTCTCCCTACACTGACTGTCTGAATAGCTGTGAGCAGAGCACAGCGCGCCGGCCGATATAAAGGCTCGGTCACGCTGTGCAGGCCGGCCAATCACTGCAATTCCACAACTAACAGGGCTGTGGCATTGCAGTGGTCTGCCAGCCAATCCCTGCATGAGGGCTGGCTCTCAAAAGAGCGCCAACATGGAGGGATGAAGACCACGAGTACAGCACGAGTATCGCGAGATTACTCGGTCCCCGCCGAGCAGCCCGAGTACAGCGATACTCGTGCGAGTACCGAGTAGTGACAAGCATGCTCGCTCATCACTATTTGTTATACATTATTGACTCCCTGTGCTACGATAAGCTATTATCTGAGATCTCAGAGCACTGGGGAGTTTTATGGTTACATGTACCCCTCTTGGGCTTTTAATATATTAGAATTAAAAGTTAGATTTTAGCCTCTTATTGCTATATTCAATATTGGGGACATAGTCAAAACTTATTTTATTAGCTGTATATTGTATACCTTGAAACACCTATGCCTTATCAAAGTGAATCTTAATCTTCATAATTGAGCAAAGCTGTTAAGCAAATGATGATCATCTTAAATCACCAACATACAATTTCACCTTTTTTTTTTTAACAATGCAAATACAATGTAAGCAATAGATAATACATGACATCATATACTATAAGAATGCTTATTGTTCTTCAGCAGTCAACATTGTACTGCTTCAGTTACTCAGTCATAGGAAGGTCATTAAAGCGCAGCCTTCAAATGCAACATATCCAGTTTAAACAAGGTAAGATGCTCACTAAAAACATAAATTAGGGAGCGAATTTAATTTAAAATCTGTCAAATAGGATAGATAGTCTTCATTTAATTTTAAAATCTGGCACTACAGCTTTCTATCTCTAAATAAAGCTCCCCCTTTATATTTCTATATACAAGCAATCTTAGATTTCCAATCTAGGGCTCGCTTAAGCGTGATTAGCATATAAATGTAAAGAAACAAACTCGGTGAGAATGGATTAAAAACAATGCGTCTATATCAGGTGAAAGAACACATCATCACATTTGTTATGTAGACGGAAATAAGGTGTCTGTTTTAATGAGAACTATAAAGAAAAGTTTGATTTTGACTATTAATGTTTCAGCGGTGTTATCTGTAATTTACATGATACTATTGCTTGTTTTGCTTGTTTGCTTGCTTTGCTTGTTTGCAATAATCTGTTTTATTCTTGCAATATGAAATGTATTATAATAGTCCAAGATGGAAGAAAATGTATTACTGTAAGCAACAAAGTATTTCATTATTATACATCATTTAGTAAGATATTCCCTTCCCCCTTCAAATCAAAATACATTGTAAATGTACAGATCAGATGAGATGCATCACTATAAACAAGTCGATTTGGAATATTTACAGAGTTCTGTTTTCTCTCTAAGCACACACATGTTCACACATTACGCAGATTTTTTTATACAGTATTGAGAGGTTCTGTCTGTTTTGGCTTTGTTACATCACATTGTACCATCTGGCTTTCTAAAACACGGATGCTCAAATCAGCATATTTTTACGCATTAAGTGGCGTATGATTATTATATTATAGCTTGAAATAAAAGTCTTGAGTTAAAGTGATGAGGATATTTTTAAACTCATGATCGCTCTAAGATGAGAGATTTAGAAGCCATTGAGATTTAGAGGATGCTTTATTTCAAGTAATATAAAGTATAATGTACTGGTCTTGTTAATGTTACTTTACATTAAAGCTCACGATATTGAAAAATAAATGTTCATTGTTATTTTATTCAACTTTTTATTTATTCTGCAAAAATGAAACCAAAAAAATAGAATTTCCATAAATCAGTAATATTTGAAATAAGTAGTAAACATGACAATTTAGAGAATTGTGTAGAAAAGGAGATGGGGATCAAATGGCTTCAATGTTATGCCATCAGCTATTTGCAATAAATAAACAAAATTACAGACGTAGCCCACACTCTGGCCTAGTGGGCGCATTCCATCAGGCAAAGTAGTGCCCCCGCCACTCCTACTGTTCATGTTTCTCTAATGCCTCGACTAATGCAGGCTGCACCTGCCGATGAGTTATGCATATGGTGTCAGCGCATGTCACTGAGGGCAATGACGTTGGCTATAATTATATAATTGTACATTGAATGTTTCAGAAAAGTTTTCCTGAGTAAAAAATACATAATAAATTAAATATAGTTGTGGGGTAGTAGATTAAATATGTGAGAAGTACATTTTACACCAATAATGTTCATTGGAAACACGGAGGTTTGTTGCGTCAAAGGATACACAAAGTTTGCTTATCAAACAGTTGCAAATGGTAAAAATTAAACAACATTCACCCTTTTTCTCCAGGTGATTCAACCTTAATGGTCCAGCAGTCTCCCGGTCTTTGTTAACAAATTTTCAGCATGTACCTGGTGCATAATACTGATGGAACGTAGAACCTTCAACGTCTGTGTTGTCCACCGAAGCATCAGTTTTGGATTTTTTAGAGAAAGAAAAGGTGAGTACTGTTATATTTTTCTATTTTATACAACTTGTTTTATACAATTTTTGTTATTCCATGACATTTTTTTAAATGGAAGTTTGGATAACCTCTTTTAGTTATGTGTGGGATGTTAAAGTACTGTAAGTGTGAACTGTTACTGTGAGGAGGGAACTGGGGGCACTATTAATGTGTGGAAAACTATTACTGTGTAAAGACACATAGCAGGCAGTATTACTGTGTGGAGGCATAAGGGGGCACAAATGGAGGCACAATAATTGTATGTGGCACAAAGACAGACACAATTTGCCCAAAGGACAACTAGAAGTAACCTAACTAAAGATTAATAAAGCTTAACTTTTATTCTCAAATATACATTAAACAGATCAATCTAAAATATCGGCAAATAGGTCAACCTAATAGTAAGTCATGTATCTGACCAGATACTATAAACAAGTAGACTGATGTCCTACAATATTATCAGATTGGTATTGCCCTACTCTGCCTATAAAGCTAATAGCCTCCCCAACATGTTTCACCATGTCTGGCTTCATCAGGGGGCTGAGGCTATAGTATACTGTATAATGGTACAAAGATAGAGAACTAATATTGTGTGGTAAACTATTACTATCTTAGACAATTTATATTTGCCACTAAGTTTGGGGAGTAATTATTGATATGGGGGCACAAGCAAAATACAAAGGGGAGATTGGGAAAAGGTTTAGAGAGTGGTAAAAAAAATAAGGGCATGACCATCAAACTCAGAAGAGACAAGTTGTGGCTTTCAGAAGTTATCATGGAGATTTAGAGCAACTTGACAAGAAATCAGAAAGTTAAGTATTTCAATCCAAGACTTTAACTTTGAGTCGCTGAATTTAAATGTGCAAAGTAACAATATACAACTGATATCTGTCAATCTATGGTCACTGTTTGACAAAAATATTGATCTATGTATATCAGTTTATTTATTTATTAACAGTATTCAGTCACTATTTTTTTTTACAGTAGTTGCGATAGTAGAAATACTAGTAGTTCCTATGAGAATGAGGGAAGTGCAATGAGTACAATACTTTGAAAATAGTGAAAGCATCATACAGATTTTTTTAAAAAATCTCCTTTAAGAATATTCTGTTTATGCCTCTATGTGATCTGGCTCCTATGGCTCTCTTCCCACAACATAATCGCTGGGTGGCAGTTGTTTGTCATGGTAGCCAAGGGCCTGCTGTTAGTGTTAGTATTGCTTAGCGGTGGCACCAAGGTCTAGGTTTGTTTGGGTGGGTGCCTGAAAGGACCCGGTCCCGTCCCGTTCCCGGTTAATAAAAATGTTTTAATGTTGCAACATTTAAGCAAAATGCCTCCCGCAAGGGAAGAAATGTCACATATACTTCAAAAATGTAAATAATGTTATTATAGTTGTATGTTTTCTCTTTTTATCTTTTCAGTTAAAAATAAACGGTGGTGGTCGGACAGCCCGAGGATGGTCTGTATTAATCCAAGGGGGAATGTGACGCCCTGGACTAGCCAGGTAGTCACAGTTAGGCCCTTGCATAACACCCGTCCCCCTAAAAAGGTAACAGCAGCCAACTACATTAATACCTAGTCACCTCCCTCAGGGCTTAATGGTCACACTTGGGGGCGGAGCCAGGCAGTTGGCCCCGCCCACCGAGGAGTCCAGAGGGCCTGAGGCAGGAGAACAGTGGGCAGTTCAAGTTCACAGTAGTTCAGTTGGGTTGTCAGTGAAGGGAAGTGGAGTAGAGAGGAGTGTGCAGCAGGCCTGTGGTGACAGGTCTGCAGCGGAAACTGACAGGTGCCAGGGTCGTAGCCCTGGTACCTTGACTAGGAGGCAGGTGGTGGCCTTGCCTGCAGGAGCCGGGAAGACGGCCAGGTGGAACCGTAAGGGACCAGGACAGGGTAGTGGCCTGCCGGTACCGAACCGGGGAACCGACTGGAAACCAAAGCACAAGGAGGGGTACTCAGACCCAGAACGAGGCCCAGAAGCCACTGGACCACTTCAAATTCACTGATTGAGGTTTGGACCTTAGGTACTTTCCCATCCCAAGACCCGAAAGAAGGCAACAGCCCACCGAGGGGGATAGAAAGCCACCGCACAGGCAGAGAGATCACACGAGCCAGCGCCTGCGGGCAAACGGACTCCACCAGTATATAGACAGCCGGGGAGCGGACTCCCACTGCTAAGGCACAGGCAGTCTATACAAACATAAATAGGTGCAGGAGAAAGGCCAGGACCACCAACCCAGGTGGGGGACAAGACACAGCCGGCTGTGGGCACCGACCACCATCAACTTTGTTCATCAGAGAGTTGAGTGTGTCAGTAATCGTGAGTACAACAGTGCCATCCAGCCGCGTACTGCCCTGCACTGTCCAACCACTACACTCCCCTAGCGGGTCCCGGGGCCACCATCCCTGCCCACGGAGGGGTTAACATCTTGCTGCACTACCATCT
Source organism: Anomaloglossus baeobatrachus (assembly GCF_048569485.1). Lineage (NCBI taxonomy): Eukaryota > Metazoa > Chordata > Amphibia > Anura > Aromobatidae > Anomaloglossus > Anomaloglossus baeobatrachus. Next base: position 141,288,332 of record NC_134358.1, read on the forward strand.
CCCCTGGGTGCCCCGTAACTGCAGCGGTGGTGTCTACACCTTCACCACATCCCATGGGTGGCGTCATGAACTCAACTACGGCTCTGGCCGTACACACCTACCTAACCACCCCCCATCGAGATCGCCAGCAACCCCTTGCAGAGCGACGTGACCCCCGGGTCCGGAGGCGCTCGAGCCACCCACCAAACGAGCCCAGACTCAAGCGGCTAGGCCGAAGCCAAGCGCGGGGCTGTACATTAGCTTTTGTGACAGACCAGAATGCATAGACTGGCCATGGCTTTCTCGACTGGAGAGTAACAGCTTCATATATTTCTATGAGGCTGTCACGTTCGGCACAGGAGACCCGTGGCCAGTCCATGAACAGACTGCAATGCAACTGACTGGCCAGGGTTTTCCTAATCCAAGAGTGAAAGCTTCATAGAAATATATGAAGCTGTCTTGCTGTGGTCAGGAAAGCGGCAGCCAGTCCATGCATTCTGGTCAGTGCATGGACCATATTACACGGATGTCTGAAAGAGGCTTTACTGGGAATCTGTCAGCTGTTTTTTGTTACCTCATCTGAAAGCAGCATCATGTAGGCAAAGAGACCCTAAATTCAATAATGTATCACTTTGTTTATAGGGTGCAGCGGTTCTAACACAATCAAATTTTTCAGATTTAGCAATGGAGCTGTGCTGGTGTGTTAATGGACTGTGTTGCACGTACAACTGAATGAGCCCTATGTGTAATTTCACTGAATGTGCTGTCCACCTTTTCATATTTGTTGAATGTTGAAAACTCTGGAATTACAGTTCTTCAACTCCTGGTACTACCCCTAAACAAAAGCAATATAAAATGCGCTGTCTGCTGAAAAGTATTATTAATATTTATTTTAGAGCAGCTTTGATTGCATGCTGCTTTACATGAGAAGGGGTTATATACAAAATACAGAACTAAGTTATAGTACACAGACTGGTAAAGAGGGCAGATGGCCCTGCCCTTGCAGACTTGCATTCTACAGGATAATGGGGAGGAGTCAGTAGGTGAAGGGGTTTGTAGCAGCTCCAGTCGAGACGTGACAGTGGGGTCATTGCAGACCGTAGGGATTCTTAAAGAGATTGGTTTTCAATTTCCATTTGAAGTTTGCAAGTATAGCAGATAATCTGACATGTTGGGTCACAGAATTGCAAAGGATGGAGGAAACTGGGAAGAAGTCTAGGAGGCACTTGAATGAGGAACAAATAAGTGTGAAGGAGAGAAGGAGGTTTTTGGGAGGACCGGAGATTACATGTTAAAGTATATCAGGAGATTAGTTTGGAGATATACGGAGGAGATTATGAACAATTTTGAGGTTTAGTGTTAGTAGTTTGAATTGGAAATGTTGTGGAATAGGGACCCAATGAAAGGATTTGAATAGCAGAAAAGCAGAGGATTAGCAAAGAGAGAGGGGAATTAGTCAGGCAGAGTTAATGACTGACTGGAGAGGCATGAGAGAATTAGCAGGGAGGCCACAGAGGAGGATGTTACAGTAGTCAAGGTGGGTGATGATGACGGCTTACACTAGCATTTTTGTAGATTGGGAGTTTAGGAAAGGATGGATTCTTGAAATATTTATGAGTTGGAGGTGGTTAGAGGAGGTGAGAGCTTGGATGTGTGATATGAAGGACAAGGCAGAGTTGAGGGTTACTCCTTGGCTGTGGACTTCAGATACTGGGGAGAGCATGATGTTATTTATTGTAAAAAATAGATCAGATAGGGGAAATAAGTGAAATTAGGGAAAGATGATTAGTTCAGTTTTGCCCATATTTAGATTTAAAAAACGAGAGGAGAAGAAGGAGCATATGGCTGATAGAGTCTCCAGAATTCTGGACAGCAGGGAGGTGACATCTGGACCAGAGAGATAGATATTCATGTCATCAGCATAAAAGTGGTACTGAAAGCCAAAGGACTTTATGAGTTGTCCCAGGTCAAAGGTATAGATCAAAAAAAGTAAGGCTCCCAGGACAGAGACTTGAGGGACACTGACAGGAGAGGGCACGATGAGGAGGTAGTGTGGGAGTGGGAGGCAATAAAACTGTGGTTGTAAAAGACTGAGGAGTTCCAGAAAAGGGCAAGGTCTGTGACACCAAGGGAAAAGTGGTCTATGGTGCCCAAGGTTCAGGACAAGTCTAAAAGGAGGCGTATAGAGAAGTGTCTGTTAACTTTGGCAGTAAGGCGTTAGTGATTTTGATCAGGGCAATTTTGGCTGAATGATGGGGACAGAACCAGATTGTAGGCTGTCAAAGAATACAGTAGGTTAGATGAAAAGTGGGAGGAAAGATTGTAGGTTGTCAGAGTGTAGGTGAGATGACAGGTGGGAGGAAAGTTCAGCATGGACATGCTATTTGAGGAGTTTGGAAGGAAGCAAGAGCAGTGATACGGGGCGATAGCTGGAAGTAGAGATTGGATTGAGGGATGGTTCCTTTAGGATAGGTGTGATTGTTTCATCTTTAAAAGCAGAAGTAAACATACTCAAGGTTAAAAATAGGTTGAAAAGATGGACTAAGGCTGGAATAAGTCTAGTGGGGAAGTTGGTCAACCGGTACGAGAAGTTCTGGGCTGTAAAACGGCTGTAATAAGCCCTAGGGGGCTACAATAGGTAGTTAAATGGTAGTAAGAGCAGGATAGTTATACATGCCATGTTTCCCAGTCAGACTCTTTTACGGGCTATTGAGTAGAGATGAGCGATGTTCGAGGTTCGCCAATTTCATGTTCGAGTGATTTTGGGGGGGGGGGGGTTTGAGCCGTTCGACGAACTCAAACGATTTGCTAAAAGTTCGGCAGTTTGAGTTACGTTCGAGAATGGTTCGATCACCAAAAGTGTGGCTTTTCACAGTAAGTATGTGCGCACCTTGCGTATCTGCATGCGTCCTGCGTCCCCAGCACCATCCCTCTCTCTTTCCTACTCACCGATTACGGGCGTCTCTCTGCACGGCTGTCACAAATCTCTAGCGGCATTTCCTCTTTTGCAAATGGCTGCCGCTTCATTATTCAATTAGTTATTTCGTGCTTTCCCTGCCCACCGGCGCCCATGATTGGTTCCAGTCAGACACGCCCCCACGATGAGTGACAGCTATCTCACGGCAACCAATCACAGCCGCCGCCATGCGGGTCTATATCGTGCAGTAAAATAAATAAATAAATAATAAAAAAAAAATGCGATTCCCCCCATATTTGATACCAGCCAGGATAAAGCCACACGGCTGGAGGCTGGTATTGTCAGGATGGAGAGCGCCACGTCATGGGCAGCCCACCACCCTAACAATATCACCCAGCAGCCGCCCGGAATTGCCGCATCCATTAGATGCGGCAGTTCCGGGACTCTACCCGGCTCATCCCAAATTGCCCTGGTGCTGTGGCAATCGGGGTAATAAGGAGTTAATCATGGCAGGCGTCTCCCCGAGATACCTTGCATGATTAAACTGTAAGTGAAAGTAAAGAAACACACAGCGAAAAATCCTATATTTGGAATAAAAGATAAAAAACACCTAATTTACCTCTTTATTAATCCTGGTATAAATTGTCCTGGTGTCTGCCCCTAATTTAGGGAAATGAGGAGACTCCTAATTGTCTGTATTGGCAGGGGTCTCAGAGGAGCAGGTTTACTCCTTTCACTCATTAACCTCTTCATTTAAAAGCTGTAAATTCTGGGCTAGTCCCTGTCTGGTGCATGGCCCATGCCTCAATGCTGCACCAAAAAACTATGGGTAGTGTGGGGCAATTGACGCCACTGTCCTGGTGTCTGCCCCTAATTTTGGGAAATGTGTAGACTTCAAGTTGGATCTTGAAGTTGTGTCTTCTCTCTAGTTTCAGTGGTTTCAGTGGAACAGGCCTACTCCTGTCACTCATCTAGTGTATAGTATAGTATAGTGTCTAGTGTATGGCCCATGCCTCACTATTGGGCCAAAACACTATGGGTACTGTGGGGGAATTAATGCTACTGTTCTGGTGTCTGACCCTAATTTTAGGAAATGTGGGGACCCCAAGTTGGGTCTCCAAGTTGTGCCTTATCTGAAAGGGAGGGGTCTCAGACAAATAGGTCTACTTCTGTCACTCATCCACCTCTTCATTTGAAAGCTGTAAACAAGGACAGACCCTGTATGGTGGATGGCCTAAGCCTCTGTGGGTATGTGTAGTCTGGAGCAATTAATGAAACTATCCTGGTTTCTGCCCCTAATTTTAGGAAATGGGGAGTCTCCAAGTTGGGTTGTCTGTATTGTGTATAGTGGCCGGGGTCTCAGTGGAAAAGACATACTCCTGTTACTCATCCACCATTTTATTTTGAAGCTGTAATTTCTGAGTCATATCCAGTCTGGTGCCTGGCCCATGCCTCACTGCTGTGCAAAGTACTTTGGGACAATTGATTCCACTGCCCTAGTGTCTGCCCTAATTTTGGGAAATGTGGGGACCCAAGTTGTGTCTCCAAGTTGTGTCTTGACTGTGTCTGTAGTGGCATGGCTCTCAGAGCCACCTCTTCATTTGAAAGCTATAAATTCTGGGCCAGTCCCTGCATGGTCCATGCATGGTCCATGCCTCACTACTGGGCCAAAACACTATACTACTCTTGGGCATGTAATGAAATTGTCCTGGTGTCTGCCCCTAATTTAGGGAAATGAGGAGACTCCTAATTGTCTGTATTGGCAGGGGTCTAAGAGGAGCAGGTTTACTCTTTTCACTCATTAACCTCTTCATTTAAAGGCTGTAAATTCTGGGCTAGTCCCTGTCTGGTGCATGGCCCATGTCTCAATGCTGCACCAAAAAACTATGGGTAGTGTGGGGCAATTGATGCCACTGTCCTGGTGTCTGCCCCTAATTTTGGGAAATGTGTAAACTCCAAGTTGGATCTCGAAGTTGTGTCTTCTCTCTAGTTTCAGTGGTTTCAGTGGAACAGGCCTACTCCTGTCACTCATCTATCTCTTCATTTGAAAGCTGTAAATTCTGGGCTAGACCCTGTCTGGTGCATGACCCATACCTCACTGCTGGGGGAAAAAACTCTGGGTACTGTGGAGAAATTGATGCTATTGTCCTGGTGTCTGCCCCTAATTTTTGGAAATGTGGAGACTCTTAGTTGGGCCTCCAAGTTATGTCTTGTCTGTAGTGGCAGAGGTCTCAGAGGAACAGACCTGCTTCTGTTGGTCATCCACCTCTATATTTGAAAGCTGGAAATTATTGGCTAGAACCAGTCTGGTGTTTGGCCCATGCCTCACTGCTGAGCCCAAACACTATGGGTACTGTGGGGCAATTGATGCCACTGTCCAGGAGTCTGCACCTAGCTTTGGGAAATGTGGAAACTCCAAGTTGGGTCTTCAAGTTGTGTCTTGTGTTTAGTGCCAGGGGTGTCAGAGGATTAGGCCTACTCCTTTCACTCATCCCCCTCTTCATTAAAAAATTGTAAATTCTGGGCCAGACCCTGTCTGGAATTGTCCTGGGGTCTGACCCTAATTTTGGTAAATTTGGAGACTCCAAGTTGAGTCTTCAAGATGTGTATTGGCAGGGGTTTCAGAGGAACATGCCTATTCCTGTCACTCATCATTCATATACCACTTAATTTGAAAACTGCAATTTATGGGCCAGACCCTGTCTAGTGCATGGCCCATGCCTCACTGCTGTGCAAACACACCATGGGTACTGTGGGGCAACTGATGCCACTGTCCTGATGTCTGCCCCTAATTTGGGGAAATGTGGAGACTCCAAATTGGGTCTCCAAGTTGTGTCTTGTTTGTAGTGGCAGTGGTTTCAGAAGAATATGCCTACTCCTTTCACTCATCCACCTCTTCATTTGAAAGCTGTAAATGCTGGGCCAAACCCTGTCTAGTGTATGGCCCATGACTCACTACTGGGTCAAAACACTATGGGTACTGTGGGGGAATTAATGCTACTGTCCTGATGTCTGACCCTAATTTTAGGAAATGTGGAGACCCCAAGTTGGGTTTCCAAGTTGTGCCTTATCTGAAAGGGAGAGGTCTCAGACAAATAGGTCTACTTCTGTCACTCATCCACCTCTTCATTTGAAAGCTGTAAACTAGGACAGACCCTGTATGGTGGATGGCCTAAGCCTCTGTGGGTATGTGTAGTCTGGAGCAATTAATGAAACTATCCTGGTTTCTGCCACTAATTTTAGGAACTGGGGAGTCTCTAAGTTGGGTTGTCTGTATTGTGTATAGTGGCAGGGGTCTCAGTGGAAAAGACATACTCCTGTTACTCATCCACCATTTTATTTGAAAGCTGTAATTTCTGGGTCATATCCAGTCTGGTGCCTGGCCCATGCCTCACTGCTGTGCAAAGTACTATGGGACGATTGATGCCACTGCCCTGGTGTCTGCCCTAATTTTGGGAAATGTGGGGACTCCAAGTTGTGTCTCCAAGTTGTGTCTTGACTGTGTCTGTAGTGGCATGGCTCTCAGAGGAACATGGTTATTCCTGTCACTCATCACCTCTTTATTTGAAAATTCTAATTTCTGGGCCAGACCCTGTCTGATGCATGGCTCATGCCTCACTGCTGTGCAAAGACACTATTGGTGCTTTGGAGCATTTGAGGCCACTACCCTGGGGTCTGCCCCTAATTTTGGGAAATGTGGAAACTCCAAGTTGTGTCTTGTCTGTAGTGGCAGGGGTCTTTGAGAAACAGGCCTACTCCTGTCACTCAGCCACCTCTTCATTTGAAAGCTGTAAATTCAGGGAAAGAACCTGTCTGATGGATGGCCCACGCCTCACTGCTGCACAGCAACACTATGGGTAGTTTGGAGCAATTAATGAAACTATCCTGGTTTCTGACCCTAATTTTAGGAAATGTGGACTACCAAGCTATCTGTATTGTGTGTAGTGGCAGGTGTCTCAGAGGAACAGACCTACTCCTGTTACTCCTCCACCTCTTCATTTCTAAAGCTGTAATTTCTGAGGAATACCCTGTCTGCTGCCTGGACCATGCCCTACTGCAGGGCCAAACACTATGTGTACTGTGGGGCAATTGATGAAACTATCCTTGTGTCTGCCGCTAATTTTAGGAAACATGAAGAGTCCAAGTTGAGTCTCCAAGTTGTGTCTTGTCTGTAAGGGCTGGGATTTTAGAGGAACAGGCCTACTCCTGTCAGTCAACCAACTCTTCCCCTCTTCATTTGAAAATTGTAAATTCTGAGCCAGACCCTAAATGGTGCATGGGCTATGCCTCATTGCTGTGCAAAGACACTATGAGTACTCTAAGGCATTTGATACCACTGTCCTGGTGTCTGCCCCTAATTCTTGGAAATGTAGGGACTCCAAGTTAGGTCTCCAAGTTGTGTCTTGTCTGTGTCTGATGGGTTTCAGAGGAACAGTCTTACTCCTGTCACTTATCTACCTCTTCATTTGAAAACTCAAAATTCTGGGCCAGGCCCTGTCTGATGCATGTCCCATACTGTGCAAAGACACCATGGGTACTTTGGGGCAATTGATGTCACTGTACTGGTGTCTGTCCCTAATTTTGGGAAATGCAGGGACTAAAATTTGGGTCTGTAAGTTGTGACTTGTCTGTAGTGGCAGGGGTCTCAGAGGAACAGGCCTTCTCTTGTCACTCATCCTCCTCGTCATTTGAAAACTGTAAATATTAAGTCTGACCCTGCCTGGTGCAAGGCCCATACCTCACTGCTGGGCCCAAACACTTTGGTTGCTGTGGGGAAACTGATGCTACTGTCCTGGTGTCTGCTCCTAATTTTGGGAAATGTGGGGACTCTAAGTTGGGTCTCCAAGTTGTGTCTTGTCTGTAGTGGCAGGGGTCTCTGACGAACAGGCCTAATCCTATCACTCATCAATCTCTTCATTTGAAAGCTTTAAATATTGGGCCAGACCCTGTCTGGTGCATGGCTCATGCCTCACTGATGTGCAAAAACACTATGGGTACTGTGGGCGTTTGATGCCACTGTCCCTGTATCCACCCTATATTTGGAAAATTTTGAGCCTCCAAGTTGGGTCTCCAAGTTGTGTCTTGTTTGTGTCTATTCCTATCACTCATTCACCTCTTCTTTAGAAAGCTCTAAATTCTGGGCCACACGCTGTCTGGGGACACTATAGGTACTTTTAGGCAATTTATGCCACTGCCCTGGTGTCTGCCCCTAATTTGGGAAATGTGGAAACTCCAAGTTGGGTCTCCAAGTTGTATCTTGTCTGTTGTGGCAGTTCGCTGAGAGGAACAGGCCTATTCCTGTTACTCATCCACCTCTTCATTTGAAAGCTGTAAATTCTGGGCTAGACCTTGTCTGGTGCATGGTATATGCCTAACTGCTGTGGGTACCCTGGGGCAATTGATGAACCTGTCCTGGTGTCAGCTCCTAATTTTGGGAAATGAGGATGGGGACTCCTAGTTGGATGTGCTTGCTGTGTGTTGCCTGCAGCAGTAGTGTGGCTGAGCAGAAAAGCAGTTTGAGCTGTTGCATGAGGTATTAGGGCTCCGAACCCACCAGGCCTACATTTGTCACTCATCCACCTCAATATTTGTCATGTAAATAGTCTAGGAAGCTAATGGCTGTGCCGTAACAGTGTGGTTCCACAGAAAGCTGTTTTGACAACTTTTAAGGTGTTGTCTATGCATGCCTTTTTTTGGCTCCCATTGATTTCAGTGGGGTTTGAATATGTTCATTCAGCCATTCACTAAGCCATGCCATGAACACAGGAGTATTGAAACACAAACCAAATTGAACTTTGGGAGGTTCGCTCATTTCTACTATGGATATAGATTTTCTATTAAAGACATCTGTTTTATTGTTTTTGTTAGAACTGTTTTATGTATAAACTTTGAAAACCTAATAAAAAATTATTGAATCCTAAAGACATCACTGGAGAATCATATGGCCCAATTGAATCATAAGTTGGCTTTCTTCTTGCAATTTGACTATGTGAAGTTTTCAGCATTAATTGAATTTCCACCAGTTTCCTTCTTCAAATTACTGTATCATAAAGTGTCCAGATTTCACATGTCCATTATCTCTGAAAACTAATATATTTGCTTTGAAATTGTCCCCATTATGGTCCTTACATAAAGAAGGTATGCTTAGTTGTTGGACCCACACAGCTTCATACTGTTGTTGCTGTAAGGAGGTCTTCTGGCTTGCATTTGGCAGTGGTCCCTTACTTCAAAACCATAAGAAATATAACAGAAAGAGGAAACTCTAAAAGACCGAAAAAAAATCCTCTAAAAACAGATATTTATCAAATCTAGTTAAAAAATGGCAAGGCAAGGCCATGTAACACAAATAGCTACAACGGTGAAAAAAACACAGCAATTGTCGTGCAGGGATGGGTACACAGAAATAGGGTTATCTATGTGGTGCAGGATAGCTGAGTGTATATCAACAATAGTCTCTTAGAAATTACTTTAGAGTAGTAGATTGTGAGATTGGGCTACAATTCCCTGGTCTCACTCCTTCCTAATGTGCCGCCCCGTGCTCGGCAGCCGAGCCACTCGGGTCCAGACCTTCAGTGGGTGGCTCGAGGGTCTCCGGACCCGGGGGTGGTCCTGCAGTCACTCCGATCAAAAAGGGGTTGGCGGTTTGGGGACGTAGGTGTACGGCCGGAGTCGTGTTTAAGTCCGTGATGCTACCTACGGGTTGTGGTGAAGCTGGACACCACTGCTGCAGTTACGGGGCACCCGGGGGAGATGTTGTGCAGCAAGTTGTTAACCCCTCCGTGGGTAGGGATGGTGGCCCCGGGACCCGTTGGGGGGGGGAGTTTGGGCGGTGCAGGGAGATGGCCAGCCGGAGGGCACTGATGTACTCACTATTAGTAAACACACGAGTCTCTGGTAAACCAAGGTGATGGTGGTCGGTGCCCGTGTGATCTCACTGCCATGGCGGTGGCTTTCTATCCCCCTCGTTGGGCTGCTGCCTTCAGTCGGGACTTTGGGTGGGACAGGACCTATAGTCCTGGCCGCAATCAGTTAATTAGCTAGCCCCCAGTAGCTTCTGAACCTAGCTTCAGGGTCTGAGTACCCCCCTTTGTGCTCCAGGTTCCGAGTCGTTTCCCCGGGTCGGTACCGGCGAGCCACTACCCTGTCCTGGTCCACCGCGGTTCCACCGAGCCGTCTTCCCGGCTCCTGGAGACAGAGGCCTCCGTACGCCTCCTAGCCAGAGGTGTCTGGGCTCCTACCCTGGCACCTGTCAGTTTGCTACAGGCCTGTCACACAGGCCTAACCTCTTCCACTGAACTCTCAAACTTATCTACTATCTTTTCCCGCCCCAGGCCATCCAAACTCCTCGGTGGGCGTGTCCAGTCGCCTGGGTTCGCCCCCTGGTGTGTCCATCAAACCCTGAGGGGGGTGACTAGGGTTTTAAATGTTTGGCTGCTGTCACCTTGTTAGGGGACTGGTGTAATGCGGGGCCTTATCTGTGATTACTTGGCTCGGCCAGGGCGTCACACTAACCGTGGAAGTTAATACACCATAATGTTTTGGGAGCCCCCAAAAGCCTTACAGTGGCATGCAGATGTCGGGGGCGGGGGCCAGGTTCCCCGTCATGGGGGCTGCTCGGGGAGATCGTGCTCAGATCTGGTGCCTTCTACTCGGTGGCTCGAGTGGGCTGGACCTGGGGCTCGAGCAGCGCTCCTCGCCCACGAGTGAAAAGGGGAGGAATGGGAGTTTTGGGATAGAAAAAGTTCGTGACGCCACCCACGGGTTGTGGTGATGGTGGGCACCACCGCTGCTGGTGACAGGGGTTCCCGTGAGCGATGGCGGGGAGCAGCTAGGTGTTAACCCCTCCGTGGGTAGGGGCTGTTGGTCCCGGGGCCCGATGGGGGAGATGCGATGCTGCAGGGCGCAGTGCTGCGGTGCGGTGCCTAATGGAACTGTTGTACTCACAATTAAACCACACAGAGTCACTGGTAAACTAGAAACTGCCGGAGTCCGCAGCCTTCGGAGGTTGTTTGGGTCCCACACACAGTACAGCAGGATCCTGTTCTTGTTTTGCAGCCAGACGCTTCTTTCTCCTTCCTCAGTCGGGAACGGGGAGCCCACTCCCCTGCAGTGATCCGGGTCGTCCATTGGTACCGGCGGCCCACTACCTTGCCCCGGTCACCTTGGGCCCCTTCCTCACACTTCCCTTCCTTACAGCAACCAGGAGCTATCCTCCCCTGGTCTGCTCTCTTCACACTCCTCACACACTATGCTCCAGCCCTTCCCTCGCTGCTCTATTTAGCTCTTACACTCTGGGGAGGGTGTCTGTCCTGCTGCACTGGTGTGGGATCAGGTTACCAAGGAGGAGAATGGCCTGCACTTTGCTGGATTTCTGCAGGCTCTGTGACACCCTGGTTTTGCCAGGGCGTCACATAGAATTCTTAAAATTGAAGATAAAAAGTCTGTTACAGATAGTCAACAGGGTTGCAGAAATTTGTGTTGCGAAAAAAGATGTACATTAACTGCCCAAAGTTTGAGAAAAATTAAATGTGCAGTGACAAGGAACCCATTTTCTCTTGTGATATTCCAGAACTGCAACTTCCCTGGATTCCCAGATATAAACGTTGCTCAGTGCTCAGAGACACAGCCAAGAGGCAAGCTGAAAGACTACCACCACTGATCATGACACAAAAGCTGAAACTTCAACACTGGGGCAAGAAATATCTGAAGACAGTTTTTTCAAAGATTTCATTGACTGATGAGATGATGGATAGGCCCATTGTTGGATCAGTAATGTGAATAGATCACCACATCATCTCAAACTCGAGAAAGGTGGTGATAGGGAACTGCTATGGGCAGGTATTATTAAAAATTAGCTAATTTAAACTTTTTGGGTTGAAAATAGATACCTACACTTAATATCAGGTTTTTGAAGACATTTTCCTCAAGCAGTTTGTCTCACTAACTTCACTGACTGACATGGCGGTGTCAGGTTCTGTTCAGATTGCAGATTCTGGCACTCTGCCTGAGAGATTCTGTGCTGTCTGGGATCAACACAGGCAGTCTCAGGCTTTTACATGCTGTTTGCTGATTCATAGGCAGGCAAGCAAAAGTTAATCTCTATTTGCTTGTTTACTTTTTTGGTCACCTGTTGTGAGGGAACCTATCACATCTGCTTCCTGCCTCCCAGCCAGAGGTGTCCGGGCTCCTACCCTTGCACCTGTCAGTCTGCTACAGGCCTGTCACACAGGCCTAACCTCCTCCACTGAACTCTCAAACTGATCTACTGTCTTTTCCCGCCTCAGGCCATCCGAACTCCTCGGTGGGCGTGTCCAATCGCCTAGCTCTGCCCCCTGGTGTGTTCATCAAGCCCTGAGGGGGGTGACTAGGGTTTTAAATGTTTGGCTGCTGTCACTTTGTTAGGGGACTGGTGTAATGTGGGGCCTTATCTGTGACTACCTGGCTCGGCCAGGGTGTCACACTAACCATGGAGGTTAATACACCATAATGTTTTGAGAGCCCCCAAAATCCTTACAGTGGCATGCAGAATTCTTAAAATTGAAGATAAAAAGTCTGTTACAGATAGTCAACAGGGTTGCTGAAATTTTTGTTGCGAAAAAAGATGTACATTAACTGCCTAAAGTTTGAGAAAAATTAAATGTGCAGTGACAAGGAACCCATTTTCTATTCCAGAACTGCAACTTCCCTGGATTCCCAGATATAAACGTTGCTCAGTGCTCAGAGACACAGCCGAGAGGCAAGCTGAAAGACTACCACCACTGATCATGACTAGAGTTGAGCGCGGTTCGAGGTTCGAGGTTCTCCAGTTCGCGGCTCGAGTGATTTTGGGGGCTTTTCTAGATCGAACTAGAACTCGAGCTTTTTGCTAAAGCTCGATAGTTCTAGATACGTTTGAGAACAGTTCTAGCATCAAAAAGACCAGCTAATTACTAGCTGGCTTTCCGCTGTAATAGTGTAAGTCACTCTGTGACTCACACTATCATGAAATTTCAGTGTATAGTGTGCGGGAACAGCGCATTCAGATTACCGCTGCATGGATAATGGCGATCGCCATTTTTTTTTTCCTTGTCTTCCTTCCCTAAGCGCGCGCGTGTAGTGGGGCGGGCCAGCATGTCAGCCAATCCCAGACACACACACAGCTAAGTGGACTTTTAGCCAGAGAAGCAACGGCATGTGTGATAGGATGTCCATGTCACATGCCCCTGCATTATAAAAATGAGTATCTGCCCATCCGGACGCCATTATCTCTTCTGCGTCCTTGGTGTCAGTCACCGCTGGTGCAGCGCCTATTTCCGATACTGCTGTGTACGCTCTATACACAGCGCTGTACAGCATAGGGATAGCACTTTCTATCAGTCCTTTTAAGGGCTAATACCGGCAGGGTCAGAGCCATAGGTGACAGGTCCGTGAAAACAGAGTTTAACAGCTACACAAGATGACAGCGTCTGTGTAGCTAAGGTCAGGGATTTCCTCGCTGCATTTCCCCATTAGGAGGGATAGAAAGGCAGGCTCCCTTTAATCTACCCAGAGACCCACAACCCTGCCACTGTACCCTCCTGCCCTATGCACACTCAAACTCATTGTTACTAAGCCATTATACTAGCAAACACTGAGTGAACTTAGTGGCATCCGAAACGTGGCTGTTGGACTTCTGTATTGTCCCACTAGTGCAAAGATATTTGCAGCACGTCTGCCTGCATTGCACACTCAAACTCATTGTTACTAAGCCATTATACTAGCAAACACTGAGTGAACTTATTGGCATCCTAAACGTGGCTGTTGGACTTCTGTATTTTCCCACTAGTGCAAAGATATTTGCAGCACGTCTGCCTGCATTGCACACTCAAACTCAAACTCATTGTTACTAAGCCATTATACTAGCAAACGCTGAGTGAACTTAGTGGCATCCTAAACGTGGCTGTTGGACTTCTGTATTGTCCCACAAGTTCAAAGATATTTGCAGCACGTCTGCCTGCATTGCACACTCAAACTCATTGTTACTAAGCCATTATACTAGCAAACACTGAGTGAACTTAGTGGCATCCTAAACGTGGCTGTTGGACTTCTGTATTGTCCCACAAGTGCAAAGATATTTGCAGCACGTCTGCCTGCATTGCACACTCAAACCCATTGTTACTAAGCCCTTATACTAGCAAACACTGAGTGAACTTAGTGGCATCCTAAACGTGGCTGTTGGAATTCTGTATTGTCCCACTAGTGCAAAGATATTTGCAGCACGTCTGCCTGCATTGCACACTCAAACTCATTGTTACTAAGCCATTATACTAGCAAACACACAAGTTTATGATATTTGCAGCACGTCTGCCTGCATTGCACACTCAAACTCATTGTTACTAAGCCATTATACTAGCAAACACTGAGTGAACCTAGTGGCATCCTAAAAGTGGCTGTTGGACTTCTGTATTGTCCCACAAGTGCAAAGATATTTGCAGCACGTCTGCCTGCATTGCACACTCAAACTCAAACTCATTGTTACTAAGCCATTATACTAGCAAACGCTGAGTGAACTTAGTGGCATCCTAAACGTGGCTGTTGGACTTCTGTATTGTCCCACAAGTTCAAAGATATTTGCAGCACGTCTGCCTGCATTGCACACTCAAACTCATTGTTACTAAGCCATTATACTAGCAAACACTGAGTGAACTTAGTGGCATCCTAAACGTGGCTGTTGGACTTCTGTATTGTCCCACAAGTGCAAAGATATTTGCAGCACGTCTGCCTGCATTGCACACTCAAACCCATTGTTACTAAGCCCTTATACTAGCAAACACTGAGTGAACTTAGTGGCATCCTAAACGTGGCTGTTGGAATTCTGTATTGTCCCACTAGTGCAAAGATATTTGCAGCACGTCTGCCTGCATTGCACACTCAAACTCATTGTTACTAAGCCATTATACTAGCAAACACACAAGTTTATGATATTTGCAGCACGTCTGCCTGCATTGCACACTCAAACTCATTGTTACTAAGCCATTATACTAGCAAACACTGCTGCCAGTTTAAGGGCCGTAGTTGCATTGTCAGGGATAATTATTGTTGTTTATTCTGCTGTTAATAAAGCTAGACCACCGCTGAAATCTACACCACCTCTCAATTTTTACTACCACATTTTAAGTGCACAATCTTGTCGCTATCAAAATGAGTGGCAAAATAACAGATGCTGGTGGAAAGGGGAAGAGGCGTGTGGGAAAAGGAAAAAAAGGGTTTCTCCGTGGGGAAGGTGGCAATGCTCCATTAACATCTGCTGAAGATAGACCATCTTCCAGCAAAAGTAAGATGTCTACTACTTACCATGGACAATCCGATGTGCTCCCTTTTTTACGGACACGAACAACTGGAACAAAGGTAGATGATGGCCAAAAAAGGAAAATGCTTGAATGGATCTCAAGTGGTCCAACAAGTGCCCTCTCCGCCACCTCAACTACCGCATTCAAAAAACACCAGTCCTCTGAGTTGTCATCCCAATCAAACTTGCTTTCTCCCAGCTCTGAAGTCTCCATCCGCCCTGCACAGTATGGTGGAACTGAGATGGCTGAGTCTGCAGAGCTGTTCAGTCACACTATAGCCTGGGAATCAGAGGTCTGCTCCCAAGCTACAGTGAGTACAGACCAGCAAATGGTCTGCAGTGATGCCCAGAACCTTTGTGACTCTGATTCAGGCCGTGAGGACCAAGTTTCTGAGCATAATGTTGACCCTTTTTCACCAACTGTAACACCTGTTGTTATAGACAATGAGGAACATACTGATGACGCAGAAACCAGATTGGGATGACAACTTAAATATTCGGTCAGGGCAAGAAGAGGCTCAGTCTGAGGGTGAGGGGAGAGCAAACACAACAATTGATGAGGAAGTTCTAGATCCCACCTACTGTCAATCCACAGTCAGGCACTCGAGGAGGTCAATAGAGGCGGTGGAGGAGGATGCAACTGACGACGAAGTTACCTTGCTCCTTCCTGGACAGAGTCGGAGTACTGGTAGCACGTCTACAACTGCATCCTCAGCCACCACTCTGCCTCTGAGCACTAGACGGGGTGGATCAACAGGTCGCATGCCCTCTAAGCCTTGCCTAGCCTGGTCCTTTTTTGACATAGCAAAAGATCACCCAAATTATGTGATCTGTAAAATTTGTCATGATTCTGTTAGTAGAGGTCAAAACCTCAGCAGTTTGACAACTTCTTCGATGAATCGTCACATGAATAAATATCATATGTGCCGCTGGGAAGCTCACCGTGCTGCAATGCGGCCTAGCGGAGCGAACCATCCACCGCCTGCCCCTTCTAGTGCATCCGCGCACTCTTCATCTTCTAGGACTGTGAGGACAGCTGTCACACCTGGTTTTCCACGCACAACTTCCACCACTGTAACCGCAACAGGCAGTTTGCTTGGTAGGTCGTCAGTTGGTTTGGAAGGGGAAACAAGTACGTGTGTACAGCTTTCTCAGACATCGATAGCACCAACGTTGGGTGAAGGCGACATCATGTCTACGCCTGCACTTTCCTCACAAAGCTGCATTTTTCCAGGGACACCCTACTCAACACCGTCTACACACAGCAGCCAAATCTCTGTCCCTCAGATGTGGACAAATAAAAGGCCATTTCCTGCGACCCATGACAAAGCTAAGAGGTTGACTTTATCCCTCTGAAATCTCTTGGCTACCGAAATGCTGCCTTTCCGCCTGGTGGACACACAGGATTTTAGAGACCTTATGTCTGTCGCTGTGCCCCAGTACCAGATGCCCAGTCGCCACTACTTCTCTAAGAAAGGTGTGCCCGTGCTACATCAGCATGTCGCACACAACATCACCGCTTCCTTGAGAAACTCTGTGTGTGAACGGGTGCATTTCACCACCGATACTTGGACCAGTAAGCATGGACAGGGACGTTACATGTCGCTGACTGGGCACTGGGTAACTATGGTGATAGATGGTGAAGGGTCTGCTGCACAAGTCTTGCCGTCCCCACGACTTGTGTGTCAATCCTCTGACTGTCCAAGTTCCGCCACTGCTTCTGCCTCCTCCACCTCATCTGGGTCCTCCACCTCTGCCCCAAGCCTGCCTGGTCAGGCCACCAGCGTTCGCACTGCGCAGAAGGAATCATGCACCCCTCATTACTATGCTGGCAGCAGAGCGCAATGGCATCAGGCGGTTTTTAGCTTGACATGTCTTGGAAATAGGAGTCACACAGTGGCTGAGTTGTGGGCAGCTCTGGAGACTGAGTTTAATAAATGGTTGTCTCCACTCAACCTGCAGCCTGGTAAGGCTGTGTGCGACAATGCTGCAAACCTGGGTGCGGCCCTTCGCCTGGGCAAGGTGACACACGTACCTTGTATGGCTCACGTGTTGAACCTTGTTGTCCAGCAATTTTTAACACACTATCCCGGCCTAGATGGCCTTCTGACCAGGGCACGAAAACTGTCTGCTCACTTCCGCCGTTCAACCGCCGCAGCTGAGCGATTTGCATTGCTCTAGAAGTCTTTCGGCCTGCCGGTTCATCGCCTGAAATGCGATGTGCCGACACGCTGGAATTCGACTCTCCACATGTTACAGCGACTGTGGCAGCACCGCCGAGCCCTGGTGCAATACGTCATGACGTATAGCCTGGGCCAACGAGATGCAGAGGTGGGGCAGATCACCCTGATGGAGTGGTCTCAGATAAAGGACCTATGCACCCTTCTGCACAGTTTCGACATGGCGACGAATATGTTTAGCGCTGACAATGCCATTATCAGCATGACAATTCCAGTCATTTACATGCTGGAGCACACGCTAAACACTATTCGGAGTTAGGGGGTGAGACAACAGGAAGGGGAGGAACTACAGGAGGATTCATATGCGCAAGACACAACAACATCACCAAGGTCCAGACGTTCATCATCACCAACGTGGCAGGCATGGGACCATGGGGGACAGGGAAAAACAAGGGCGCATGGTAGCAGGCGAAATGTTGAGGAAGGTGCAGGAGAACATGAAGAAATGGATGACGAACTGTCCATGGACATGGAAGACTCAGCAGATGAGGGAGACCTTGGTCAAATTTCAGTTGAAAGAGGTTGATGGGAGATGTCAGAGGAAGAAAGAACGGTTAGCACCTCTATGCCACAAACACAGCATGGACTTGGTCCGCATGGCTGCGCAAGACACATGAGCGCCTTCTTGCTGCACTACCTCCAACATGACTCTCGTATTGTCAAAATTAGAAGTGATGATGACTACTGGCTTGCCACACTATTAGATCCCCAGTACAAATCCAAATTTTGTGACATACAGTTAGGTCCAGAAATATTTGGACAGTGACACAATTTTCGCGAGTTGGGCTCTGCATGCCACCACATTGGATTTGAAATTAAACCTCTACAACAGAATTCAAGTGCAGATTGTAACGTTTAATTTGAAGGTTTGAACAAAAATATCTGATAGAAATTGTAGGAATTGTACACATTTCTTTACAAACACTCCACATTTTAGGAGGTCAAAAGTAATTGGACAAATAAACCAAACCCAAACAAAATATTTTTATTTTCAATATTTTGTTGCGAATCCTTTGAAGGCAATCACTGCCTTAAGTCTGGAACCGATGGACATCACCAAACGCTGGGTTTCCTCCTTCTTAATGCTTTGCCAGGCCTTTACAGCCACAGCCTTCAGGTCTTGCGTGTTTGCGGGTCTTTCCGTCTTAAGTCTGGATTTGAGCAAGTGAAATGCATGCTCAATTGGGTTAAGATCTGGTGATTGACTTGGCCATTGCAGAATGTTCCACTTTTTTGCACTCATGAACTCCTGGGTAGCTTTGGCTGTATGCTTGGGGTCATTGTCCATCTGTACTATGAAGCGCCGTCCGATCAACTTTGCGGCATTTGGCTGAATCTGGGCTGAAAGTATATCCCGGTACACTTCAGAATTCATCCGGCTACACTTGTCTGCTGTTATGTCATCAATAAACACAAGTGACCCAGTGCCATTGAAAGCCATGCATGCCCATGCCATCACGTTGCCTCCACCATGTTTTACAGAGGATGTGGTGTGCCTTGGATTATGTGCCGTTCCCTTTCTTCTCCAAACTTTTTTCTTCCCATCATTCTGGTACAGGTTGATCTTTGTCTCATCTGTCCATAGAATACTTTTCCAGAACTGAGCTGGCTTCATGAGGTGTTTTTCAGCAAATTTAACTCTGGCCTGTCTATTTTTGGAATTGATGAATGGTTTGCATCTAGATGTGAACCCTTTGTATTTACTTTCATGGAGTCTTCTCTTTACTGTTGACTTAGAGACAGATACACCTACTTCACTGAGAGTGTTCTGGACTTCAGTTGATGCTGTGAACGGGTTCTTCTTCACCAAAGAAAGTATGCGGCGATCATCCACCACTGTTGTCATCCGTGGACGCCCAGGCCTTTTTGAGTTCCCAAGCTCACCAGTCAATTCCTTTTTTCTCAGAATGTACCCGACTGTTGATTTTGCTACTCCAAGCATGTCTGCTATCTCTCTGATGGATTTTTTCTTTTTTTTCAGCCTCAGGATGTTCTGCTTCACCTCAATTGAGAGTTCCTTAGACTGCATGTTGTCTGGTCACAGCAACAGCTTCCAAATGCAAAACCACACACCTGTAATCAATCCCAGACCTTTTAACTACTTCATTGATTACAGGTTAACGAGGGAGACGCCTTCAGAGTGAATTGCAGCCCTTAGAGTCCCTTGTCCAATTACTTTTGGTCCCTTGAAAAAGAGGAGGCTATGCATTACAGAGCTATGATTCCTAAACCCTTTCTCCGATTTGGATGTGAAAACTCTCATATTGCAGCTGGGAGTGTGCACTTTCAGCCCATATTATATATATAATTGTATTTCTGAACATGTTTTTGTAAACAGCTAAAATAACAAAACTTGTGTCACTGTCCAAATATTTCTGGCCCTTACTGTAATTCCAGCCATAGAAAGGGACGCACGTATGCAGGAGTATCAGCAGAAGCTGTTACTCGATCTTAGCTCGGCTTTTCCACTAAACAACCGTGCAGGTGCAGGAAGCGAATCTCCCAGTTGTAACTTCACAAACATGGGACGGTCTCGTCATCTTCAACAGTCTACCCGTACCAGTAGCACGGTATCTGGTGCTGGTAACAGCAATTTTATGGAATCTTTTCATAATTTTTTTAGACCCTCCTTTGCAAGGCCACCAGAGACAACAAGTCTGACACATAGTCAACGTCTGGAGAGGATGATACAGGAGTATCTCCAAATGAACATTGATGCCATGACTTTGAAAATGGAGACTTGCTCATTTTGGGCTTCAAATCTTGAAAAATGGCCAGAGCTCCCCAGTTACACCTTGGAGATTTTGTCGTGTCCAGCTGCCAGCGTTGTCTCTGAACGTGTCTTCAGTGCTGCTGGGTGTGTGCTGACAGATAACCGCACGCGTCTGTCCAGTGACAATGTGGACAGACTAACGTTCATCAAAATGAACAAGTCATGGATCCACAAGGAATTTACTACCCCTGTGTCATCCTGGGGAGAGTAAATGCTTGTGGATTTGGAATGTGCTTGATGCAAATCAAAACATCCTGTTTGCAACTAGGGCACAAGTGCTGCCACTGATGGGGTGTCTGTGTGGCCCAATTTTTGGAAAAAAGGGAGACTCCGCTTGGAGTAACACTTGCTTACATTGTTTTTAAAAAGGATCCAAGATGAACAAGTCATGGTTCAGCAAAGACTTTATCTACCTACCCCGGTGTCATGCTGGGGACGGTTAATTATGGCGTATTTTTGAATGTGCTTGATGCAAATCTAGCTGTGAAGTGTACAACTGGGGCACAACTGCTGCCACTGATGGGGTGTCTGTGTGGCCCAATTTTTGGAAAAAAGGGAGACTCCACTTGGAGTAACCCTTGCTTGCTGTGTTTTTTAAAAGGAGCCAAGATGAACAAGTCATGGTTCAGCAAAGACTTTGCTACCTACCCTGGTGTCATCCTGGGGACGGTTAAGGATGGCGTATTTTTGAATGTGCTTGATGCAAATCTAGCTGTGAAGTGTACAACTGGGGCACAAGTGCTGCCACTGAAGGGGTGGGTGTCTGTGTGGCCCAGTTTTTGGAAAAAAAGGGAGACTCAGCTTGGAGTAACCCTTGCTTGCTGTTTTTTTTTAAAAGGAGCCAAGATGAACAGAGCTGGGATCAGGAAAGACTTAGCTACCTACCCCGGTGTCATCCTTGGGACGGTTAAGGATGGCATATTTTTGAATGTGCTTGATGCAAATCTAGCTGTGAAGTGTACAACTGGGGCACAACTGCTGCCATTGATGGGGTGTCTGTGTGGCCCAATTTTTGGAAAAAAGGGAGACTCCACTTGGAGTAACCCTTGATTGCTGTGTTTTTATAAAAGGAGCCAAGATGAACAAGTCATGGTTCAGCAAAGACTTTGCTACCTACCCCGGTGTCATCCTGGGGACGGTTAAGGATGGCGTATTTTTGAATGTGCTTGATGCAAATCTAGCTGTGAAGTGTACAACTGGGGCACAAGGGCTGCCACGGAAGGGGTGGGTGTCTGTGTGGCCCAATTTTTGGAAAAAAGGGAGACTCCGCTTGGAGTCACCTTGCGGTGTTTTACATGATTTTAGAAGGGCGTGCCATGCCTATATCTGTGTCTCCTCCACTTTTTCCTTGTCCAGCTCTTTTGTTTTCGCATGAGTATATGTCCTTGTCACTTTCCCATGTGTTTGTGTTGTGTTGTGAGTTGTTTGTCACCTTTTGGACACCTTTGAGGGTGTTTTCTAGGTGTTTTTATGTGTTTGTGAATGCCTGCCATTGTTTCCTATGCGGTTCGAGTTCGGTTCGTCGAACGTTCGATGAACCGAACTCGAACGGGACCTCCGCTCGACCAACCGAACTCGAGCCGAATCACGACCGGTTCGCTCATCTCTAATCATGACACAAAAGCTGAAACTTCAACACTGGGGCAAGAAATATCTGAAGACAGTTTTTTCAAAGATTTCATTGACTGATGAGATGATGGATAGACCCATTGTTGGATCAGTAATGTGCATAGATCACCACATCATCTCAAACTCGAGAAAGGTGGTGATAGGTAATTGCTATGGGCAGGTATTATTAAAAATGAGCTAATTTAAACTTTTTGGGTTGAAAATGGATACCTACACTTAATATCAGGTTTTTGAAGACATTTTCCTCAAGCAGTATGTCTCACTATCTTCAGTGACTGACATGGCGGTGTCAGGTTCTGTTCAGATTGCAGATTCTGGCATTCTGCCTGATAGATTCTCTGCTGTCTGGGATCAACACAGGCAGTCTCAGGCTTTTGCATGCTGTTTGCTGATTCATAGGCAGGCAAGCAAAAGTTAATCTCTATCTGCTTGTTTACCTTTTTGGTCACCTGTTGTGAGGGAACCTATCACATCTGCTTCCTGCCTATGTATACTGGCTGAGTCCTTCCTCCTATGCCAACTATAGTTTATCTAATTTGATCTAGTGTGGTGTCCCAGACTATTTGGTGCTTGTAGTTCTAGTTGCATTTGTGCGGTTGTAGAGTTTGCCCCATTTATCTTTTGTTGCTTCCTTCCTGCACTTGTTCTCCTCCTGAACCTCTTATTGTCCTACCCTGTGTGTGAGTTTTGGTTTTCCCTTGTCTGTCTTCATATACATTTACCACCACACTCCTGCCCAATCCTTTTCTTGTGAGCAGAGGAGGGGAGCTCAGATTAGGTCTGATCAGGAGCAGGACCAGGCATGAAACTCAGACATCTCTACCATCAGGGTACCCTTAAGGTTATGGACAGCATAGAGCCTCCCTAGCGTGAGAGACAGCTTTGGGGCCCCTATCCCTTCTTTTCCAACAAGTTACATCTTGACACAGTGGTAGAGAAAAAAGTCTGCATTTCTTAAGGAAACAATGATTTAATTCAGGAAAATGCTCCACTGTTTATGACCTCTTCCTCACCTGAACTAAACCTTATTGAGAAATTGTGGGGCCCTTCTTAAATTGCAGAGTCACTGTGAAGGAAAATAGTCACCGTTGTGAACATTGTCTGGGAGGCTGTGGTTGGAGCTGCCCAAAAAGTTGATCATCAACAGATTAAAAAAATCACAGACTCCATGGAGCTTATTGAAAAAAAGGCAGCTAATGGTCACTAAGATTTAACAAAGAATAATTCAGAAATCTATCTTTGTATACTATTTGGTTGTTATTCTAACTTTAACAGATGAAAATAAACAGTTCAGATTGGAAAATATATATTTTTTTATTTAGTTAAATAATAATCCTGAACACAAATAGTTGCATAATAATTCTGCACACACAGATATTCTCATCAGAAAGACAAAACTTCACTTTTACCTTTTTAAATATTCCGATTCATTAACCTTTTGGATTAACCAACAGCACTGTAGTTGTTCAATAACAAAATTAATAATCAAAAATACAAATTGCCCAATAATTATGCACACAGCATAGTGGCGACCATGATACCTAATACACTTCTGCATTCTCAAGAAGATCACCACAAGGATCCTCAGGGACAAATATTATGTGTGTGTCAAGCCTCCCATAAAGTGACTATACAGGTGTACCGCCCTGTGCTCGGCAGTCAAGCCGCTCGGATCCAGACCTTCAGTGGGTGTCTCGAGGGTCTCCGGACCCGGGGGTCTCGCGGTCACTTTAACTAAAAGGGGAGTTGTGGTTTGGGGACGTAGGTGTACGGCCGGAGCCGTGTTAAGTTCGTGATGCCACCCACGGGATGTGGTGAAGATGGACACTACCGCTGCAGTTACGGGGCACCTGCGGGAGATGTTCGGCAGTAAGTTGTTAATCCCCCCGTGGGCAGGGATGGTGGCCCCGGGACCCGTTGGGTTTGGTTGGCGGTGCAGGGAGATGGGCGACCGGAGGGTGCTGATGTACTTCCTATTAGTAAACACATGAGTCTCTGGTAAACCAAGGTGATGGTGGTCAGTGCCCACAGCCGGCTGCAGTCTGGTTCCCCACCCGGCTGGTGGTCTCTGTCTTTCTCCCGCACCTGTGTGTGATGGTGAACTGTCTGTGCTTGCAACTTCAGGATTCCGCTCCTGGCTTGTGGTCGCCTAAGGAGCCCGTTGCCCGAAGACGCTGGCCCGTGGGATCTCTGAGCCGTGGCGGTGGCTTTCTATCCCCCTCGTTGGGCTGTTGTCTTCAGTCGGGACTTTGGGTGGAACAGGACCTCTAGTCCTGGCCTCAATCAGTTAATTAGCTTCTGGACCTAGCTTCAGGGTCTGAGTACCCCCTTTGTGCTCCGGTTTCTGAGTCGGTTCCCCAGGTCGGTACCGGCGGGCTACAACCCTGTCCCAGTCCACCTTGGTTCCACTGAGCCGTCTTCCCGGCTCCTGCAGACGGAGACCGCCATCTGCCTCCTAGCCAAAGGTACCAGGGCTCCTACCCTGGCACCTGCTGAAATTGGTTTCTCTCCTCCGCTGGAGCTGCACACAGCTCCAGCCCACACACCTCTCCAACTTGAACTCTAGACTGTTCTGTTTACTTTCCCACCTCAGGCTGTGTGAGACTCCTAGGTGGGCATCTTCCAACCGCCTGGTTTTGCCCCCTGATGTTTCCATCAAGCCCTGAGGGGGGGGGACTAGGGTTTTAGTGTTTGGCTGTGTGTTACCTATGAGGGACAGGTGTAATGCGGGGCCCTATTTGTGACTACTTGGCTGGCCAGGGCGTCACACTCCCCCTTGGTTAACCACAGACCATCTGCGGGCTGTCCGACCACCACCGGTTTATTTTGCTTTAAACTGAAAAAGATAAAAGATTTTAGAACATGTACAAGTATACTAACATATTTACATCAAGAAGGCTTTGTATTCATCCCTTAACGGGAGGCATTTTGCTTAAACGTTAAATAATAAAACATTTTTATTAAGCGGGACAGGACAGGACCGGGTCCTTTTCACTTTTGCCCACCTAAGCAAACCTAGCCCTGATGCTGCCTCTAAAAACCAGGTCAGCACCCCTTTTCCCCAGTCCAGGAAACGGGTTCGGGTCTAGATGTTGCCCACATGGGCCGGGTAATAAGTTCCTTAACTGGCAGTCTCTCAGAGGCCCCACGTCCAGGGGACCCCGGCCCGGAGAGTCGTCACCAGTCTCACTAGTGACAGGACCTCGGCCTACAATTTTCCGCAGGCTCTTCCTCCAACCAGCCTCTCCGGAGACTGCAGGACTGTGAAAAGGGTGGTCTGGGACTATTTACAAGGCCCAAAAGTTTTTGGGTTGGCCTGCAAGTTCTCGGCCTTGCCTTTTTGTATAAACATTAAAACAACGGGAACGTCAACTTGGTCCCAATGGGGACAGGCGGAAAGGTAGGCGGGAACTGCTACCTAACTTCTTCTTTAAACAGCAATTTTTTGGCGCAGCTGCTGTTGCTGTCGCTCCCAGTACGGAGTGTCGGCTGCCTACTCCTGGTCAGCCTGTGCTTGGGACGGGCCCAGCCGGAGTCCCTCTGTGCCGGCTATGACCGGTACCTTCAGTAATGAGGGACCCAGCTGTGACGTGGCCTGCTCTGCTGCTTGGCAGCTACATCCCCGCCGTGCCTCAGCCGAGGCCGGGTGTCTGGGAGCAGTCAATGTGACTTGCAGTGCTGGCTTCTGGTGGAGGACCACCTCCACTGTGGCCGGGCGGACTGCCGGGGCCTTCATCATCTGTGTCGTGGCCGGACGGACTGCCGGGGCCGTCGTCATCAGCAGTGCGGCCGGGATAGAAGCCGAGATGGGTGCCAGGATGGTGACAAAGGTAAGGCCCGGGGTCCCAGGTCTGGGCCCCCTCTCACAGACGCTGTGGGCTCCACAACCGGTGACAGGGGTAACGGGTCGGTCGGGGCGTTGGTCGCGGGCATGGGCAGTGAGGGAGGTGGCATCGTGGATGGCAGCAGGCCGGGCCCCTCAGCCTGGCAGGCCGGTTCCTGGGGAACAAAGGGGCATGGGTCACTGCTTACCTGCTCCTCTGAGACCACCTCCACTTCGCATACCCGAACGGTTGCAACCAGGCCCTTCATCTCCGATGTTCACCCCGCCAACACAGAGTGGACCTTGGCCTGGAACTTCTAGCATATCTTGCCGCTGGGTCCAGGAACGTGTGTCTGCAGGGTCCTGGCGTCCCTGCACTTATCAGCCGCGGTTACATCAGCTCTTCCCGCTTCTCCCCCTTGGTCTTTTCTCTGCACTCTTCTAGCCGGCCGGTAATTTTCGTTTTGCGACTTCCAGGCTCGCTTTGTTGCCGTGTTCCCAGGGGGCGGGGCTTCTACTTTCGCGCTCTTTTTGCGGCGAAAAAGACTCTGGCGGGAATCTTTGTGCCAAAAGATAGCGGCAAGATGGCGGATTCGGAAAATCTTGCAACGGATTACAGCTGACTTCAATACAAGGCGCACTTCCACAAGGTAAGTGGATTGGTAAGTATCCTGTTCGTGATGCCAGAAATTGAGGTGTACCGCCCTGTGCTCGGCAGCTGAGCCACTCGGATCCGGACCTTTAGTGGGTGGCTCGAGGGTCTCCGGACCCGGGGGTCTTGCGGTCACTTCAACTAAAAGGGGAGTTGTGGTTTGGGGACGTAGGTGTACGGCCGGAGCCGTGTTAAGTTCATGACGCCACCAACAAGATGTGATGAAGGTGGACACCACCGCTGAAGTTACGGGGCACCCAGGGGAGATATTCGGCAGCAAGTTGTTAACCCCTCCGTGGGCAGGGATGGTGGCCCCGGGACCCGTTGGGTTTGGTTGGCGGTGCAGGGAGATGGGCGACCGGAGGGTGCTGATGTACTTCCTATTAGTAAACACACGAGTCTCTGGTAAACCAAGGTGATGGTGGTCGGTGCCCACAGCTGGCTGCAGTCTAGTCCCCCACCCAGCTGGTGGTCTCTGTCTTTCTCCCACACCTGTGTATGATGGTGAAGTAATGGAAACTCCGGCACACTCACTATCACCCTTGGAGACACAGAAAGTCGGAGACATGTAACTGATATCAAAATCCTTTTCTTTTTATTTTGTGGTGAAAAACGTGTATCAAAAAAGTGCTGTACAATAGTCCGCCAATCTCAACGTTTCGGCCTATCTGGCCTTCTTCAGGTCGGACGGGCTGATGACAATATATACAATAAAACAAAACAAAACAAAAATACAGGACATCCATCAGTATAGAATAATGGAACAAATAAAAGTTTCACTATAGGTATGTAGGGATAACAAGAGAACATATTTGAGAGACAAAAACACAGAATCATGGGCACAGTAAGTGAATATGTGAACGTCAATAATCATGAATGAGATAGAAAAAGACTGAAAAAAAGGGGGGGGGGTTATTAGAGCAAATTTGTGGCCAACTACGGTGGATGTTACCAAGTATCTACCGTGGCCTGTGCACATTCGTGTAGCGTGAATACTATATGACACACATGGTAAAGAGGCTCACCTCAAGGATGAAAGGACTGGAAGTGGATGAACATGCATAGGACACTATCGTTAGACCTATGGTATAATAAGAATAGTCATCTTCTTGAATAGGTGATGTAGAAGTAAACTATTAGACTACTGGAGAGTTTATTCTATGGTCATACCAATGCTGAAATGCAGTAAGGATTATGGGATACAGGGTAATCAATGTCAGGATACACTATGCGTAGACGATGTCGGATAGTGCTGGGAAAAGATAATGTGTCATTAGATTAAAAGGAAATCAAGACTATATAAGGTTCAATGTGCAATTATTACCTGTTATCAAGGCATATGGGTCTCAAACCTTGTGTTGAATCAATGGTATAATGATACCCAATCGTACGCAAAGGGTCTGGATTATCTAAGAACCATCACCTGTAGTAGATGAAATGTATCCTAATATATGTACATTATGTTAGAGTTATCACAATGGATGACAAGGGATCATAGATTACCTCAGTGTTCCATAGTATGTAGATTGGTCTATGACGTGGTCAGACGTCTAGAGTGGTCTGTTTAGATATGGTGATCTCTATTGATGACTAAAAAAGGGTGAGAAAAGAGGAGAAAAAGAAGAGAGAGAAAAAGAGAGAGAGAAAGAGAGAGAAAGAGAGAGAAAGAGAGAGAGAGAGAGAAGAGAGAGAAAGAGAGAGAAAGAGAGAGAAAGAGAGAGAAAGAGAGAGAAAAAGAGAGAGAAGGAGAAAAAGAGAGAAAAAGAGAGAGAAAAAAAAGAGAGAAAGAGAGAGAAAAAAAGAGAGAGAAAGAGAGAGAAAAAAAGAGAAAAAAAGAGAAAGAGAGAGAAAAAAAAAAGGGGGAAAGAAAGAGAAAGAGAGCAAGAGGGAAAGAAAGAGAAAGAGAGCAAGAGAGCAAGAAAGCAAGAGAGCAAGAGAGCAAGAGAGCAAGCGAGCAAGCGAGCAAGAGAGCAAGAGAGCAAGAGGGCAAGAGAGCGAGAGAGCGAGAGAGCAAGAGAGAGAGAGAGCGAGAGAGAGAGAGGGGAGGAGAGAGAGGGGAGGAGAGAGAGAAAGAGAGAGGGAGAGAGCAAGAAAGAGAGAGAAAAGAGAGAGAGAGAAAAAAAGGGGGGTAAGAGGGAAAGAAAAAAGGAGAAAAGAAAGATGGAAGAGGAGAGGAGAAAAAGGATAGAAATGAAATACAAAGACAAAGGAAAAAAGAACATATTACCATCTGATATGGGATGATACCCCAGTAATATATAAACATGGGAAAGGAATTGCAGACTACCTGGAATAGCGCATAGGGACCAGGAGTGGAAAACCACAGTGCGGTCATACTCGTCAGTGTTTAATGGAAAACATTGTTAGCTTAAATGACTGCCTGGCTGTATAAGGAAACAGAGAGAGAGTGTTGAAAAAGGCACTCCAAGTTACACAGAACAGACATCCATCATAGAGAATAGATCTATACCTGAGACTCCACTGGTATTTTGTCTGGATAGGGGTCCTAGAGGTACAGTGGTGGGAGTCCAGGTAACTAGTGTGGTCGTAAATGGAGGAAAAAAGGGGGGGATCGTTCATTAAAAGGTAGTATCCCAGAAAGTGTGTCCCCATCGTCAAAATGGGCCACTTACCATGTGCCTGTGTGATGTAGGGGTGAACCGCACGTCCTATGGGTATTGGACCCTGGCCGAAAGTGATCTATTTATCAGAAGCGACATCGTAACGTCACTTCCGGTTTCGGAGCTGTCAATTAAGATTGAGGCCGGAAGTGAGCTATTGCGCATGCGCAGAGGCGAAAATACACTGGCCGGTTGTTTATACATAGTGGTTGCCTAGCGATGCGCGTCATACCAATGGGTGGAGCGTAAGTGAGAGTGATGACGCGCTCATGTGCTTGTGAGGGCGTGCTTCAAGGGCACACAGTGATCCAGGTTGATGGTCTCGGATGGAGACAGGACGTAGGTGCAGGGACGAGTGAAGGGCTAATGGTGTCCCAGGATCGTACATGAGTTACCCCACCACACTGGAGATGTTAATTCTGTAAAGGGGTAGAAGAAGGATAAAATTAGGAACATGAAATACCCTAAACAATATACATTTATGAGTTAACAGTATGACACACTGATGATTGACATCCACTATAGTTATACTCTTGTTACTGTGAATCTGTGGTCTATTTTGGCTGATAATAGATATCATAATGGTGTAACCCTTGAGTGACAATATCAGTACTATTACCAGAATGAGGACTTCGAGAGATCCTGTAAATGAAAATAACTTGTAGATATACATAAAGGGAAAGAACATGTTAGTACATTATAACAATGTAAGTTAGATAGACGAGATCACAGGTATGGAAGACCTTCAAAAACCTGATTCATATTTACGATTCAGGCCATGGGGTTCGAGGGTCCCCAGGGTATGAATCCAGCGCGCCTCCTTTTCGCGGAGTGATTTAACCCTGTCCCCACCCCTACGATGTATGCACACTTGGTCGATGACCTGGTATCTAAGCTGGGAGATCCTATGACCCGCTGAAATAAAATGGGACGGGATAGGCAAAAAGAGAGCGTCCACACCTAATGTCGGATTTGTGTTTGTTTATTCGGTCTCGGACATGTTGGGTAGTCTCCCCAACATATCCGAGACCGCAGGGACATTTTATGTAGTACACCACATGGGAACTGTCACATGTAAAAAAATCTCTAATCTGGAAAACTTGGCCTGTTCTGGGGTGAGTGAAGGTGCTACCCTTCGTGACATTTGAGCACTGTGCACACCTGAGACAAGGAAAGGTACCAAATTGTGGGTTATGTAGGAATCTCTGTTTTGGAACCTGTGTTGGGGAGCCTATATCGGCTCGGACAAGTTTGTCCCTGATGTTGGGTGACTTCTTGTAACAGAACAATGGGGTTGTCTGAAATTCACTAATTAGCGGATAAGCGAGGCCTAAAAGTGGCCAATGTTTTAGTACTATTTGTTTCACTAATGGAGAGAAAGGATGAAAAGTATTGACCAAAGGAATACGACTAGATTTTGCTGAGGGATCATGTGGACGGGAAGTCTTGTTATTGGCTATACTGGCAGGATAGCCTCGCTGTATAAATTTGTTACCCATCTCTCT
>NC_134358.1:141318977-141421477 GCF_048569485.1 Anomaloglossus baeobatrachus
AAAATGGGCCACTTACCATGTGCCTGTGTGATGTAGGGGTGAACCGCACGTCCTATGGGTATTATACCCTGGCCGAAAGTGATCTATTTATCAGAAGCGACATCGTAACTAGAGTTTGAGCGCGGTTCGTGGTTCGTGGTTCTCCAGTTCGCGGCTCGAGTGATTTTGGGGCATTGTTCTAGATCGAACTAGAACTCGAGCTTTTTGCAAAAGCTCGGTAGTTCTAGAAACGTTCGAGAACGGTTCTAGCAGCCAAAAAACAGCTAAATCATAGCTTGGTTTCTGCTGTAATAGTGTAAGTCACTCTGTGAATCAAACTATTATCACATTTCAGTGTATAGTGTGCGTGAACAGCGCCTTCAGATCACTGCTGTTTCTATAATGGCGATCGCCATTTTTTTTTTTTTTTTTTCTTGTCTTCCTTCCCTAAGTGCGCGCGTCTTGTGGGGCGGGCCAGCATGTCAGCCAATCCCAGACACACACACAGCTAAGTGGACTTTGAGCCAGAGAAGCAACGGCATGTGTGATAGGATCTGCATGTCACATGTCCCTGCATTATAAAACCGGACATTTTCTTCACGGACGCCATTATCTGCCTTCTGCGTCTTTGGTGTCAGACATCACTGTCGCAGCTCCGTCTTCCTGAGTCCTATAGCCGATACAGCTGTATGCGCTGCATACACAGCGTTAGACAGCTTAGGGAGAGCACTTTATAGCAGTCCTTTTAAGGGCTCCAACCGGCAGGGTCAGAGAGCCATAGGTGACAGGTCCTGCAAACAGCAACAGCGTCTGTGTAGCCCAGGTCAGGGATTTCCTACCTGCATTTCACCATTAGGAGGGAATAGAAAGGCAGTCTTCCATTCCTCTACCCAGAGCACCACAATCCTGCCACTGTACCCTCTTGTCCTCTGCACACTCCAACTGATAACTAAGCCATTATACTAGCAAACACTCAGTGTACCTAGTGGCATCCTATACGTGGCTATTGGACTTTGCTATAGTCCCACTAGTGCAAAGACATTTGCAGAGCGCGTCTGCCTGCGTTGCACACTACAACTCATTCTAACCAAGCCATTATACTAGCAAACACTCAGTGTACCTAGTGGCATCCTATACGTGGCTATTGGACTTTGCTATAGTCCCACTAGTGCAAAGACATTTGCAGAGCGCGTCTGCCTGCGTTGCACACTACAACTCATTCTAACCAAGCCATTATACTAGCAAACACTCAGTGTACCTAGTGGCATCCTATACGTGGCTATTGGACTTTGCTATAGTCCCACTAGTGCAAAGACATTTGCAGAGCGCGTCTGCCTGCGTTGCACACTACAACTCATTCTAACCAAGCCATTATACTAGCAAACACTCAGTGTACCTAGTGGCATCCTATACGTGGCTATTGGACTTTGCTATAGTCCCACTAGTGCAAAGACATTTGCAGAGCGCGTCTGCCTGCGTTGCACACTACAACTCATTCTAACCAAGCCATTATACTAGCAAACACTCAGTGTACCTAGTGGCATCCTATACGTGGCTATTGGACTTTGCTATAGTCCCACTAGTGCAAAGACATTTGCAGAGCGCGTCTGCCTGCGTTGCACACTACAACTCATTCTAACCAAGCCATTATACTAGCAAACACTCAGTGTACCTAGTGGCATCCTATACGTGGCTATTGGACTTTGCTATAGTCCCACTAGTGCAAAGACATTTGCAGAGCGCGTCTGCCTGCGTTGCACACTACAACTCATTCTAACCAAGCCATTATACTAGCAAACACTCAGTGTACCTAGTGGCATCCTATACGTGGCTATTGGACTTTGCTATAGTCCCACTAGTGCAAAGACATTTGCAGAGAGCGTCTGCCTGCGTTGCACACTACAACTCATTCTAACCAAGCCATTATACTAGCAAACACTCAGTGTACCTAGTGGCATCCTATACGTGGCTATTGGACTTTGCTATAGTCCCACTAGTGCAAAGACATTTGCAGAGCGCGTCTGCCTGCGTTGCACACTACAACTCATTCTAACCAAGCCATTATACTAGCAAACACTCAGTGTACCTAGTGGCATCCTATACGTGGCTATTGGACTTTGCTATAGTCCCACTAGTGCAAAGACATTTGCAGAGCGCGTCTGCCTGCGTTGCACACTACAACTCATTCTAACCAAGCCATTATACTAGCAAACACTCAGTGTACCTAGTGGCATCCTATACGTGGCTATTGGACTTTGCTATAGTCCCACTAGTGCAAAGACATTTGCAGAGCGCGTCTGCCTGCGTTGCACACTACAACTCATTCTAACCAAGCCATTATACTAGCAAACACTCAGTGTACCTAGTGGCATCCTATACGTGGCTATTGGACTTTGCTATAGTCCCACTAGTGCAAAGACATTTGCAGAGCGCGTCTGCCTGCGTTGCACACTACAACTCATTCTAACCAAGCCATTATACTAGCAAACACTCAGTGTACCTAGTGGCATCCTATACGTGGCTATTGGACTTTGCTATAGTCCCACTAGTGCAAAGACATTTGCAGAGCGCGTCTGCCTGCGTTGCACACTACAACTCATTCTAACCAAGCCATTATACTAGCAAACACTCAGTGTACCTAGTGGCATCCTATACGTGGCTATTGGACTTTGCTATAGTCCCACTAGTGCAAAGACATTTGCAGAGCGCGTCTGCCTGCGTTGCACACTACAACTCATTCTAACCAAGCCATTATACTAGCAAACACTCAGTGTACCTAGTGGCATCCTATACGTGGCTATTGGACTTTGCTATAGTCCCACTAGTGCAAAGACATTTGCAGAGCGCGTCTGCCTGCGTTGCACACTACAACTCATTCTAACCAAGCCATTATACTAGCAAACACTCAGTGTACCTAGTGGCATCCTATACGTGGGCTATTGGACTTTGCTATAGTCCCACTAGTGCAAAGACATTTGCAGAGCGCGTCTGCCTGCGTTGCACACTACAACTCATTCTAACCAAGCCATTATACTAGCAAACACTCAGTGTACCTAGTGGCATCCTATACGTGGCTATTGGACTTTGCTATAGTCCCACTAGTGCAAAGACATTTGCAGAGCGCGTCTGCCTGCGTTGCACACTACAACTCATTCTAACCAAGCCATTATACTAGCAAACACTCAGTGTACCTAGTGGCATCCTATACGTGGCTATTGGACTTTGCTATAGTCCCACTAGTGCAAAGACATTTGCAGAGCGCGTCTGCCTGCGTTGCACACTACAACTCATTCTAACCAAGCCATTATACTAGCAAACACTCAGTGTACCTAGTGGCATCCTATACGTGGCTATTGGACTTTGCTATAGTCCCACTAGTGCAAAGACATTTGCAGAGCGCGTCTGCCTGCGTTGCACACTACAACTCATTCTAACCAAGCCATTATACTAGCAAACACTCAGTGTACCTAGTGGCATCCTATACGTGGCTATTGGACTTTGCTATAGTCCCACTAGTGCAAAGACATTTGCAGAGCGCGTCTGCCTGCGTTGCACACTACAACTCATTCTAACCAAGCCATTATACTAGCAAACACTCAGTGTACCTAGTGGCATCCTATACGTGGCTATTGGACTTTGCTATAGTCCCACTAGTGCAAAGACATTTGCAGCACGTCTGCCTGCGTTGCACACTCCAACTAATTATAACTAAGTTGCATTGTCAGGGATATTTATTCTTTATTATTCTGCTGTTAATAAAGCTAGACCACCACTGCAATCTTCACCACCTCTCAATTTTTACTACCACATTTTCAGTCCACAATCTTGTCGCAATCAACATGAGTGGCAAAATGACAGATGCTGGTGGAAAGGGGAAGAGGCGTGGTGGAAAAGGCAAAAAAGGTTTTGTCCGTGGGGAAGGTGGCAAAGCTCCATTATCATCTGCTGAAGATAGACCATCTACCAGCAAAAGTAAGATGTCTACTACTTACCGTGGACAATCCGATGTGCTCCCTTTGTTACGGACACGAACAACAGGAACAAAGGTAGATGATGGGCAAAAAAGGAAAATGCTTGAATGGATCTCAAGTGGTCCAACAAGTGCCCTCTCTGCCACTTCAAGTACCGCATCCAAAAAACACCAGTCCTCTGAGTTGTCATCCCAATCAAACTTGCTTTCTCCCAGCTCTGAAGTCTCCATCAGCCCTGCACAGTATGGTGGAACTGAGATGGCTGAGTCTGCAGAGCTGTTCAGTCACACTATAGCCTGGGAATCAGAGGTCTGCTCCCAAGCTACAGTGAGTACAGAACAGGAAATGGTCTGCAGTGATGCCCAGAACCTTTGTGACTCAGATTCAGGCCGTGAGGACCAAGTTTCTGAGCATAATGTTGACCCTTTGTCACAAACTGTAACACCTGTGGTTATAGACAATGAGGAACATACTGATGAAGATGAGACGCAGATACCCGATTGGGATGACAACTTAAATATTCGTTCAGGGCAAGAAGAGGCTCGGTCTGAGGGGGAGGGGAGTGCAAACACAACAATTGATGATGACGTTCTAGATCCCACCTACTGTCAACCCCCAGTCAGGCACTCGAGGAGGTCAACAGAGGCGGTGGAGGAGGATGCAACCGACGACGAAGTTACCTTGCGCCTTCCTGGACAGAGTCGGAGCACTGGTAGCACGTCTACAACTGCATCCTCAGCCACCACTCTGCCTATGAGCATTATTCGGGGTGGATCAACAGGTCGCATGGCCTCTAAGCCTTGCCTAGCCTGGTCCTTTTTTCACATCGAAAAAGATCGCCCAACTCATGTGATATGTAACATTTGTCATGATTCTGTTAGTAGAGGTCAAAACCTCAGCAGTTTGACAACTTCTTCCATGAATCGTCACATGACTAAATATCATAAGTCCCGGTGGGAAGCTCACCGTGCTGCAATGCGGCCTAGTGGAGCGAACCATCCACCGCCCGCCCCTTCCACTGCATCCGCGCGCTCTTCATCTTCTAGGACTGTGGGGACAGCTGCCACACCTGTTTTTCCACGCAAAACTTCCACCACTGTAACCGCAACAGGCAGTTTGCTTGTAAGGTCGTCAGTTGGTTTGGAAGGGGAAACAAGTGAGTGTGTACAGCTCTCTCAGACATCGATAGCACCAACGTTGGATGAAGGCAACATCATGTCTCCGCCTGCACTTTCCTCACAAACCTGCATTTTTCAAGGGACACCCTACTCAACACCGTCTACACACAGCAGCCAGATCTCTGTCCCTCAGATGTGGTCAAATAAAAGGCCACTTCCTCCGACCCATGACAAAGCTAAGAGGTTGACTCTATCCCTCTGTAAGCTGTTGGCTACCGAAATGCTGCCTTTCCGCCTAGTGGACACACAGGATTTTAGAGACCTTATGTCTGTCGCTGTGCCCCAGTACCAGATGCCTAGTCGCCACTACTTCTCTAAGAAAGGTGTGCCCGCGCTACACCAGCATGTCGCACACAACATCACCGCTTCCTTGAGAAACTCTGTGTGTGAACGGGTGCATTTCACCACCGATACTTGGACCAGTAAGCATGGACAGGGACGTTACATGTCGCTGACTGGGCACTGGGTAACTATGGTGATAGATGGTGAAGGGTCTGCTGCACAAGTCTTGCCGTCCCCACGACTTGTGTGTCAATCCTCTGTCTGTCCAAGTTCCGCCACTGCTTCTGCATCCTCCACCTCATCTGGGTCCTCCACCTCCGCCCCAAGCCTGCCTGGTCAGGCCACCAGCGTTCTCACTGCGCAGAAGGAATCACGCACCCCTCATTACTATGCTGGCAGCAGAGCGCAACGGCATCAGGCGGTCTTTAGCTTGACATGTCTTGGTAATAAGAGTCACACAGCTGAGGAGTTGTGGTCAGCTTTGCGGTCCGAGTTTAATAAATGGTTGTCTCCACTCAAACTGCAGCCTGGTAAGGCCGTGTGCGACAATGCTGCAAACCTGGGTGCGGCACTTCGCCTGGGCAAGGTGACACACGTACCTTGTATGGCTCACGTGTTGAACCTTGTCGTGCAGCAATTTTTAACACACTATCCCGGCCTAGATGGCCTTCTGAACAGGGCACGAAAACTGTCAGCTCACTTCCGCCGTTCAAGCGCCGCAGCAGAGCGACTTGCATCGCTCCAGAAGTCTTTCGGCCTGCCGGTTCATCGCCTGAAATGCGATGTGGCGACACGCTGGAATTCAACTCTCCACATGTTACAGCGACTGTGGCAGCACCGCAGAGCCCTGGTGCAATACGTCATGACGTATAGCCTGGGCCAACGAGATGCAGAGGTGGGGCAGATCACCCTGATGGAGTGGTCTCAGATCAAGGACCTATGCACCCTTCTGCACAGTTTCGACATGGCGACGAATATGTTTAGCTCTGACAATGCCATTATCAGCATGACGATTCCAGTCATTTACATGCTGGAGCACACGCTAAACACTATTCGGAGTCAGGGGGTGGGACAACATGAAGGGGAGGAACTACAGGAGGATTCATATGCGCAAGGGACAACAACATCACGAAGGTCCAGACGTTCATCATCACCAACGCAGCAGGCATGGGACCATGGGGGACAGGGATCGACAAGGGCGCATAGTAGCAGGCGAAATGTTGAGCAAGGTGCAGGAGAACATGAAGAAATGGAGGACGAACTGTCCATGGACATGGAAGACTCAGCGGATGAGGGAGACCTTGGTCAAATTTCAGTTGAAAGAGGTTGGGGTCAGATGTCAGAGGAAGAAAGAACGGGTAGCACCTCTATGCCACAAACACAGCATGGACTTGGTCCGCATGGCTGCGCAAGACACATGAGTGCCTTTTTGTTGCACTACCTCCAACATGACAGTCGTATTGTCAAAATTAGAAGTGATGATGACTACTGGATTGCCACACTATTAGATCCCCGGTACAAGTCCAAATTTTGTGACATAATTCCAGCCATAGAAAGGGACGCACGTATGCAGGAGTATCAGCAGAAGCTGTTACTAGATCTTAGCTCGGCTTTTCCACCAAACAACCGTGCAGGTGCAGGGAGTGAATCTCCCAGTTGTAACTTGACAAACATGGGACGGTCTCGTCATCTTCAACAGTCTACCCGTACCAGTAGGACCTTTTCTGGTGCCGGTAACAGCAATTTTATGGAATCTTTTCATAATTTTTTTAGACCCTCTTTTGCAAGGCCACCAGAGACAACAAGTCTGACACATACTCAACGGCTGGAGAGGATGATACAGGAGTATCTCCAAATGAACATCGATGCCATGACTGTGCAACTGGAGCCTTGCTCCTTTTGGGCTTCAAACATAGAAAAATGGCCAGAGCTCTCCAGTTACGCCTTGGAGATTTTGTCGTGTCCAGCTGCCAGCGTTGTCTCTGAACGTGTATTCAGTGCTGCTGGGTGTGTGCTGACAGATAAGCGCACGCGTCTGTCCAGTGACAATGTGGACAGACTGACGTTCATCAAAATGAACAAGTCATGGATCCAGAAGGAATTTACTACCCCTGTGTCATCCTGGGGAGAGTAAATGCTTGTGGATTTGGAATGTGCTTGATGCAAATCAAAACATCCTGTTTGCAACTAGGGCCCAAGTGCTGCCACTGATGGGGTGGGTGTCTGTGTGGCCCAATTTTTGGAAAAAAGGGAGACTCCGCTTGGAGTAACCCTTGCTTGCTGTGTTTTTAAAAGAAGCCAAGATGAACAGAGCTGGGATCAGGAAAGACTTTGCTACCTACCCCGGTGTCATCCTGGGGACGGCTAAGAATAGCGTATTTTTGAATGTGCTTGATGCAAATCAAAACATCCTGTTTGCAACTAGGGCCCAAGTGCTGCCACTGATGTGGTGGGTGTCTGTGTGGCCCAATTTTTGGAAAAAAGGGAGACTCCGCTTGGAGTAACCCTTGCTTGCTGTGTTTTTAAAAGAAGCCAAGATGAACAGAGCTGGGATCAGGAAAGACTTTGCTACCTACCCCGGTGTCATCCTGGGGACGGCTAAGAATAGCGTATTTTTGAATGTGCTTGATGCAAATCAAAACATCCTGTTTGCAACTAGGGCCCAAGTGCTGCCACTGATGGGGTGGGTGTCTGTGTGGCCCAATTTTTGGAAAAAAGGGAGACTCCGCTTGGAGTAACCCTTGCTTGCTGTGTTTTTAAAAGAAGCCAAGATGAACAGAGCTGGGATCAGGAAAGACTTTGCTACCTACCCCGGTGTCATCCTGGGGACGGATAAGAATGGCGTATTTTTGAATGTGCTTGATGCAAATCTAGCTGTGAAGTGTACAACTGGGGCACAACTGCTGCCACTGAATGGGTGGGTGTGTGTGGGGCCCAATTTTTGGAAAAAAGGGGAGACTCCGCTTGGAGTAACCCTTGCTTACATTGTTTTTAAAAGAAGCCAAGATGAACAAGTCATGGGTCAGCAAAGACTTTGCTACCTACCCCAGTGTCATCCTGGGGACGGCTAAGAATAGCGTATTTTTGAATGTGCTTGATGCAAATCAAAACATCCTGTTTGCAACTAGGGCCCAAGTGCTGCCACTGATGGGGTGGGTGTCTGTGTGGCCCAATTTTTGGAAAAAAGGGAGACTCCGCTTGGAGTAACCCTTGCTTGCTGTGTTTTTAAAAGAAGCCAAGATGAACAGAGCTGGGATCAGGAAAGACTTTGCTACCTACCCCGGTGTCATCCTGGGGACGGATAAGAATGGCGTATTTTTGAATGTGCTTGATGCAAATCTAGCTGTGAAGTGTACAACTGGGGCACAACTGCTGCCACTGAATGGGTGGGTGTGTGTGGGGCCCAATTTTTGGAAAAAAGGGGAGACTCCGCTTGGAGTAACCCTTGCTTACATTGTTTTTAAAAGAAGCCAAGATGAACAAGTCATGGGTCAGCAAAGACTTTGCTACCTACCCCAGTGTCATCCTGGGGACGGCTAAGAATAGCGTATTTTTGAATGTGCTTGATGCAAATCAAAACATCCTGTTTGCAACTAGGGCCCAAGTGCTGCCACTGATGGGGTGGGTGTCTGTGTGGCCCAATTTTTGGAAAAAAGGGAGACTCCGCTTGGAGTAACCCTTGCTTGCTGTGTTTTTAAAAGAAGCCAAGATGAACAGAGCTGGGATCAGGAAAGACTTTGCTACCTACCCCGGTGTCATCCTGGGGACGGATAAGAATAGCGTATTTTTGAATGTGCTTGATGCAAATCAAAACATCCTGTTTGCAACTAGGGCCCAAGTGCTGCCACTGAAGGGGTGGGTGTCTGTGTGGCCCAATTTTTGGAAAAAAGGGAGACTCCGCTTGGAGTAACCCTTGCTTGCTGTGTTTTTAAAAGAAGCCAAGATGAACAGAGCTGGGATCAGGAAAGACTTTGCTACCTACCCCGGTGTCATCCTGGGGACGGCTAAGAATAGCGTATTTTTGAATGTGCTTGATGCAAATCAAAACATCCTGTTTGCAACTAGGGCCCAAGTGCTGCCACTGATGTGGTGGGTGTCTGTGTGGCCCAATTTTTGGAAAAAAGGGAGACTCCGCTTGGAGTAACCCTTGCTTGCTGTGTTTTTAAAAGAAGCCAAGATGAACAGAGCTGGGATCAGGAAAGACTTTGCTACCTACCCCGGTGTCATCCTGGGGACGGATAAGAATGGCGTATTTTTGAATGTGCTTGATGCAAATCTAGCTGTGAAGTGTACAACTGGGGCACAACTGCTGCCACTGAAGGGGTGGGTGTGTGGGGCCCAATTTTTGGAAAAAAGGGAGACTCCGCTTGGAGTCACCTTGCGGTGTTTTACATGACTTTAGAAGGGCGTGCCATGCCTATATCTGTGTGTCCTCCTCTTTTTCCTTGTCCAGCTGTTTTGTTTTCGCATGAGTACATGTCCTTGTCACTTTCCCATGTGTTTGTGTTGTGTTGTGAGTTGTTTGTCACCTTTTGGACACCTTTGAGGGTGTTTTCTAGGTGTTTTACTGTGTTTGTGATTGCCTGCCATTGTTTCCTATGGGCTCGAGTTCGGTTCGTCGAACGTTCGACGAGCCGAACTCGAGCCAGACCCCCCGTTCGGCGAACCGCCTCGAGCCGAACCGGGACCGGTTCGCTCATCTCTAATCGTAACGTCACTTCCGGTTTCGGAGCTGTCAATTAACATTGAGGCCGGAAGTGAGCTATTGCGCATGCGCAGAGGCGAAAATACACTGGCCGGTTGTTTATACATAGTGGTTGCCTAGCGATGCGCGTGATACCAATGGGTGGAGCGTAAGTGAGAGTGATGACGCGCTCATGTGCTTGTGAGGGCGTGCTTCAAGGGCACACAGTGATCCAGGTTGATGGTCTCGGATGGAGACAGGACGTAGGTGCAGGGACGAGTGAAGGGCTAATGGTGTCCCAGGATCGTACATGAGTTACCCCACCACACTGGAGATGTTAATTCTGTAAAGGGGTAGAAGAAGGATAAAATTAGGAACATGAAATACCCTAAACAATATACATTTATGAGTTAACAGTATGACACACTGATGATTGACATCCACTATAGTTATACTCTTGTTACTGTGAATCTGTGGTCTATTTTGGCTGATAATAGATATCATAATGGTGTAACCCTTGAGTGACAATATCAGTACTATTACCAGAATGAGGACTTCGAGAGATCCTGTAAATGAAAATAACTTGTAGATATACATAAAGGGAAAGAACATGTTAGTACATTATAACAATGTAAGTTAGATAGACGAGATCACAGGTATGGAAGACCTTCAAAAACCTGATTCATATTTACGATTCAGGCCATGGGGTTCGAGGGTCCCCAGGGTATGAATCCAGCGCGCCTCCTTTTCGCGGAGTGATTTAACCCTGTCCCCACCCCTACGATGTATGCACACTTGGTCGATGACCTGGTATCTAAGCTGGGAGATCCTATGACCTTTCTCTCTCTTTCTCTCTCTTTCTCTCTCTTTCTCTCTCTTTCTCTCTCTTTCTCTCTCTCTTTTTCTCTCTCTTCTTTTTCTCCTCTTTTCTCACCCTTTTTTAGTCATCAATAGAGATCACCATATCTAAACAGACCACTCTAGACGTCTGACCACGTCATAGACCAATCTACATACTATGGAACACTGAGGTAATCTATGATCCCTTGTCATCCATTGTGATAACTCTAACATAATGTATATATATTAGGATACATTTCATCTACTACAGGTGATGGTTCTTAGATAATCCAGACCCTTTGCGTACGATTGGGTATCATTATACCATTGATTCAACACAAGGTTTGAGACCCATATGCCTTGATAACAGGTAATAATTGCACATTGAACCTTATATAGTCTTGATTTCCTTTTAATCTAATGACACATTATCTTTTCCCAGCACTATCCGACATCGTCTACGCATAGTGTATCCTGACATTGATTACCCTGTATCCCATAATCCTTACTGCATTTCAGCATTGGTATGACCATAGAATAAACTCTCCAGTAGTCTAATAGTTTACTTCTACATCACCTATTCAAGAAGATGACTATTCTTATTATACCATAGGTCTAACGATAGTGTCCTATGCATGTTCATCCACTTCCAGTCCTTTCATCCTTGAGGTGAGCCTCTTTACCATGTGTGTCATATAGTATTCACGCTACACGAATGTGCACAGGCCACGGTAGATACTTGGTAACATCCACCGTAGTTGGCCACAAATTTGCTCTAATAACCCCCCCCCCTTTTTTTCAGTCTTTTTCTATCCCATTCATGATTATTGACGTTCACATATTCACTTACTGTGCCCATGATTCTGTGTTTTTGTCTCTCAAATATGTTCTCTTGTTATCCCAACATACCTATAGTGAAACTTTTATTTGTTCCATTATTCTATACTGATGGATGTCCTGTATTTTTGTTTTGTTTTGTTTTGTTTTATTGTATATATTGTCATCAGCCCGTCCGACCTGAAGAAGGCCAGATAGGCCGAAACGTTGAGATTGGCGGACTATTGTACAGCACTTTTTTGATACACGTTTTTCACCACAAAATAAAAAGAAAAGGATTTTGATATCAGTTACATGTCTCCGACTTTCTGTGTCTCCAAGGGTGATAGTGAGTGTGCCGGAGTTTCCATTACTTGACTTATTTTTCTCCAGAGCACCCACGAGAGGTGATGCGAGGTTTTCTTTGTAACAGTCTGTGCATGATGGTGGACTGCCTGTGCTTGCAACTTTAGGAGTCCGCTCCTGGCTTGTGGATGCCTAAGGAGCCCGTTGCCCCAGACGCTGGGATCTCTGAGCCGTGGCGGTGGCTTTCTATCTCCCTCGTTGGGCTGTTGTCTTCAGTCGGGACTTTGGGTGGGACAGGACCTCTAGTCCTGGCCTCAATAAGTTAGCTAGCCCTCAGTAGCTTCTGGACTTAGCTTCAGGGTCTGAGTACCTCCCTTTGTGCTTTGGTTTCTGAGTCGGTTCCCCAGGTCGGTACCGGCGGGCTACAACCCTGTCCCGGTCCACCTCGGTTCCACCGTGCCGTCTTCCTGGCTCCTGCAGACTGAGACCGCCATCTGCCTCCTAAACAAAGGTACTAAGGCTTCTACCCTGGCACCTGCTCAAATTGGTTTCTCTCCCCCACTGGAGTTGCACACAGCTCCAGCCCACACACCTCTCCAACTTAAACTCTAGACTGTTCTTTTTACTTTCCCGCCTCAGGCTGTGTGAGACTCCTAGGTGGGCGTCTTCCAACTGCCTGGTTCCGCCCCCTGGTGTGTCCATCAAGCCCTGAGTGGGTTGACTAGGGTTTTAGTGTTTGGCTGTGTGTTACCTATGAGGAACAGGTGTAATGCGGGACCCTATTTGAGACTACCTGGCTGGCCAGGGCGTCACACAGTACTGTAACTTCCCACCTCAATTTAGTGAACAAAATAAAACATGCTCATCGCCTATCTTATTGCCTAACACTACCTAGGCGTGGCACCGGAGGGGCCTTAAATATACAAAAATGTAATATTACGGTCATTAGCATTGCAGAATATAAAAGTATAGTAAATTAAAGGCATAGCACCAAATTAAATATTTTTCACAATACATATAGCTTTCCAAAAACATCTTTACAGCTTGACAAGTATTGTAGACTGCAGTAGACAATAAATCCAAGTTATTGCCCAAAATATAATGCAATAGTGAGTGCACATTGAAAGAAATTTTTGTTTGTAGAGAGGAAAACAAGCTGTAACATAAAGCGTAACCG
Organism: Anomaloglossus baeobatrachus; assembly: GCF_048569485.1. Taxonomy (NCBI): domain Eukaryota; kingdom Metazoa; phylum Chordata; class Amphibia; order Anura; family Aromobatidae; genus Anomaloglossus; species Anomaloglossus baeobatrachus. The sequence continues at coordinate 141,332,211 of NC_134358.1, forward strand.
TCATTTTACTGACTTTTTCATTCCTGAGATAGGAGATGACAGTTGGTGCTCCTAATAATCTATAGAGCTATAACAATCTATCAAGGCTCCATCACAGCTGTACACTGCTCCCGCACGGCTAAACGTAAAGTAGAAAGAGGGGTAACCTTGCTCACCTGTTCCTGAGACCACTGACTGGACCGTACACGGAGTAAAAGGTTGGCAAATCTGAGCAAACAGCATTTAGGAGGGAACATTTCCAGCAACCAGGTCCAAAGTAGATTTGTTAAAAAAATTCAAAATTTTATTTCATGATCATTAAAAAAGTTCCATCATGACTTCATGGTGAATTAACTGGGAGGATGCGTTTCGAACATATTGTTCTTAATCTGTCTCTGAGATAGATTAAGAACAATATGTTCGAAACGCGTCCTCCCAGTTAATTCACCATGATGTCATAATGGAACGTTTTTAATGATCTTGAAATAAAATTTTGAATTTTCTTAACAAATCTTCTTTGGACCTGGTTGCTGGAAATTTCCCCTCCTAAATTCTGTTTACTCCCGCATGGCTGTATGTTGCTTCTGCAACCTCTGCTCATCATTGCTCATCCAAATTCACTCAGCACTGCTTACCCCGCCCACCAGAGGGCCTGGCCTCTGTGATTGATTGCAGTCAGATGTGCCCCAGCCTGTGTGAATGAGTCTGGCTGCAATCAGTCATTGCTCATCATTAGAGTTGAGCGCGGTTCGCGGTTCGAGGTTCTCCAGTTCTAGGCTCGAGTGATTTTGGGGCCTGTTCTAGATCGAACTAGAACTCGAGCTTTTTGCAAAAGCTCGATAGTTCTAGAAACGTTCGAGAACGGTTCTAGCAGCAAAAAATAGCTAATTCCTAGCTGGCTTTCCGCTGTAATAGTGTAAGTCACTCTGTGAATCACACTATTATGACATTTCAGTGTATAGTGTGCGGGAACAGCGCCTTCAGATCACTGCTGTTTCTATAATGGCGATCGCCATTTTTTTTTTTTTTTCCTTGTCTTCCTTCCCTAAGCGCGCGCGTCTTGTGGGGCGGGCCAGCATGTCAGCCAATCCCAGACACACACACAGCTAAGTGGACTTTTAGCCAGAGAAGCAACGGCATGTGTGATAGGATGTCCATGTCACATGTCCCTGCATTATAAAAACGAGTATCTGCCCGTCCGGACGCCATTATCTCTTCTGCGTCTTTGGTGTCAGACATCACTGTCGCAGCTCCGTCCTTTGTCCTATCGCTGATACAGCTGTATACGCTCCATACACAGCGCTGGACAGCATAGGGAAAGCACTTTCTATCAGTCCTTTTAAGGGCTGAAACCGGCAGGGTCAGAGCCATAGGTGACAGGTCCTGAAAACAGCGACAGCGTCTGTGTAGCAAAGGTCAGGGATTTCCTCCCTGCATTTCCCTATTAGGAGGGAATAGAAAGGCAGGCTTCCTTTCCTCTACCCAGAGCCCCACAATCCTGGCACTGTACCCTCCTGTCCTCTGCACACTCCAACTCATTATAACTAAGCCATTATACTAGCAAACACTCAGTGTACCTAGTGGCATCCTAAACGTGGCTATTGGACTTTGCTATAGTCACACTAGTGCAAAGACATTTGCAGCACCTCTGCCTGCATTGCACACTCCAACTCATTATAACTAAGCCATTATACTAGCAAACACTCAGTGTACCTAGTGGCAGCCTAAACGTGGCTATTGGACTTTGCTATAGTCCCACTAGTGCAAAGACATTTGCAGCACGTCTGCCTGCATTGCACACTCCAACTCATGATAACTAAGCCATTATACTAGCAAACACTCAGTGTACCTAGTATCATAGTATCATAGTTTTTAAGGTTGAAGGGAGACTCTAAGTCCATCTAGTTCAACCTGTAGCCTAACATGTTGATCCAGAGGAAGGCAAAAAAAAACCCAATGTGGCAAACAAGTTCCAATGGGGAAAAAATTTCCTTCCTGACTCCACATCCGGCAATCAGACTAGTTCCCTGGATCAATACCCTGTCATAAAATCTAATATACATAACTGGTAATATTAAATTTTTCAAGAAAGGCGTCCAGGCTCTGCTTAAATGTTAGTAGTGAATCACTCATTACAACATCATGCGGCAGAGAGTTCCATAGTCTCACTGCTCGTACAGTAAAGAATCCTCGTCTGTGATTATGATTAAACCTTCTTTCCTCAAGACGTAGCGGATGCCCCCGTGTTCCAGTCGCAGGCCTAGGTGTAAAAAGATCTTTGGAAAGGTCTCTGTACTGTCCCCTCATATATTTATACATTGTGATTATATCCCCCCTAAGCCTTCGTTTTTCCAAACTAAATAACCCCAAGTTTAATAACCTGTCTTGGTATTGCAGCCCCCCCATTCCTCTAATAATCTTGGTGGCTCTTCTCTGCACCCTCTCCAGTTCAGCTATGTCCTTCTTATATATCGGTGACCAGAATTGTACACAGTATTCTAAGTGCGGTCGCCCTAGTGACTTGTACAGAGGTAGAACTATATTTTTTTCATGAACACTTTTTTAATACATCCCATTATTTTATTAGCCCTGGCAGCAGTTGCCTGACACTGTCCACTAAAGTGAAGTTTACTATCCACCCATACACCCAAGTCTTTTTCTGTGTCTGTTTTACCCAGTGTTCTACAATTAAGTACATAATCATAAATGTTATTTCCTCTACCCAAGTGCATGACCTTACATTTATCTACATTAAACTTCAATTGCCACTTCTCAGCCCAATCCTACAATTTACATAAATCTCCCTGTAATATAAAATGATCCTCCTCTGTATTGATTACCCTGCAGAGTTTAGTATCATCTGCAAATATTGAAATTCTACTCCGCATGCCCCCAACAAGGTCATTTATAAATATGTTGAAAAGAAGCGGGCCCAATACTGACCCCTGTGGTACCCCACTATGAACTGAGACCCAATCCGAGTACGTACCATTAATAACCACCCTTTGTTTCCTATCACTGAGCCAGTTTTTAACCCAGTTACACATATTTTCCCCTATCCCCATTATTCTCATTTTATGTACCAACCTTTTGTGTGGCACCGTATCAAAAGCTTTTGAAAAGTCCATATACACAACATCCACTGCATTTCCCTGGTCCAGGCTTGAACTTACCTCTTCATAGAAGCTGATCAAATTAGTTTGACAGGATCGATCCCTCATAAACCCATGTTGATACTCTGTCATAAGGTTATTTTTCTTGAGATACTCCAGTATCCAGTATAGCATCTCTCAAGAAACCCTCACGGATTTTACCAACCGTAGAGGTTAAACTTACCGGCCTATAATTTCCCGGCTCAGTTTTTGTCCCCTTTTTGAATATTGGCACCACATTTGCTATGCGCCAGTCCTGCGGTACCGACCCTGTTATTAAGGAATCTGAGAAGATTAAAAATAAGGGTCTATCTATCACAGAACTCAATTCCTGTAGTACTCTGGGGTGTATGCCATCCGGGCCCGGAGATTTGTCAACCTTAGTGATTTCGAGGCGGCGGCGTACTTCCTGCTGGGTTAAGCAGGTAATATTCAAGGGTGAATTTATGGTATCACTGGTCATGTCATCTGCCATGGCATTTTCTTGTATAAAAACCGTAGAAAAAAAGTCATTCAGCAGGTTGGCTTTACCCTCATCCCCTTCCACCATTTAGTTTAGTGGCATCCTAAACGTGGCTATTGGACTTTGCTATAGTCCCACTAGTGCAAAGACATTTGCAGCACCTCTGCCTGCATTGCACACTCCAACTCATGATAACTAAGCCATTATACTAGCAAACACTCAGTGTACCTAGTGGCATCCTAAACGTGGCTATTGGACTTTGCTATAGTCCCACTAGTGCAAAGACATTTGCAGCACCTCTGCCTGCATTGCACACTCCAACTCATGATAACTAAGCCATTATACTAGCAAACACCCAGTGTACCTAGTGGCATCCTAAACGTGGCTATTGGACTTTGCTATAGTCCCACTAGTGCAAAGACATTAGCAGCACCTCTGCTTGCATTGCACACTCCAACTCATGATAACTAAGCCATTATACTAGCAAACACTCAGTGTACCTAGTGGCATCCTAAACGTGGCTATTGGACTTTGCTATAGTCCCACTAGTGCAAAGACATTAGCAGCACCTCTGCCTGCATTGCACACTCCAACTCATGATAACTAAGCCATTATACTAGCAAACACTCAGTGTACCTAGTGGCATCCTAAACGTGGCTATTGGACTTTGCTATAGTCCCACTAGTGCAAAGACATTTGCAGCACCTCTGCCTGCATTGCACACTCCAACTCATGATAACTAAGCCATTATACTAGCAAACACTCAGTGTACCTAGTGGCATCCTAAACGTGGCTATTGGACTTTGCTATAGTCCCACTAGTGCAAAGACATTTGCAGCACCTCTGCCTGCATTGCACACTCCAACTCATGATAACTAAGCCATTATACTAGCAAACACTCAGTGTACCTAGTGGCATCCTAAACGTGGCTATTGGACTTTACTATAGTCCCACTAGTGCAAAGACATTTGCAGCACCTCTGCCTGCATTGCACACTCCAACTCATGATAACTAAGCCATTATACTAGCAAACACTCAGTGTACCTAGTGGCATCCTAAACGTGGCTATTGGACTTTGCTATAGTCCCACTAGTTCAAAGACATTTGCAGCACCTCTGCCTGCATTGCACACTCCAACTCATGATAACTAAGCCATTATACTAGCAAACACTCAGTGTACCTAGTGGCATCCTAAACGTGGCTATTGGACTTTGCTATAGTCCCACTAGTGCAAAGACATTTGCAGCACCTCTGCCTGCATTGCACACTCCAACTCATGATAACTAAGCCATTATACTAGCAAACACTCAGTTAACCTAGTGGCATCCTAAACGTGGCTATTGGACTTTGCTATAGTCCCACTAGTGCAAAGACATTTGCAGCATCTCTGCCTGCATTGCACACTCCAACTCATGATAACTAAGCCATTATACTAGCAAACACTCAGTGTACCTAGTGGCATCCTAAACGTGGCTATTGGACTTTGCTATAGTCCCACTAGTGCAAAGACATTTGCAGCACCTCTGCCTGCATTGCACACTCCAACTCATGATAACTAAGCCATTATACTAGCAAACACTCAGTGTACCTAGTGGCATCCTAAACGTGGCTATTGGATTTTGCTATAGTCCCACTAGTGCAAAGACATTTGCAGCACCTCTGCCTGCATTGCACACTCCAACTCATGATAACTAAGCCATTATACTAGCAAACACTCAGTGTACCTAGTGGCATCCTAAACGTGGCTATTGGACTTTGCTATAGTCCCACTAGTGCAAAGACATTTGCAGCACCTCTGCCTGCATTGCACACTCCAACTCATGATAACTAAGCCATTATACTAGCAAACACTCAGTGTACCTAGTGGCATCCTAAACGTGGCTATTGGACTTTGCTATAGTCCCACTAGTGCAAAGACATTTGCAGCACCTCTGCCTGCATTGCACACTCCAACTCATGATAACTAAGCCATTATACTAGCAAACACTCAGTGTACCTAGTGGCATCCTAAACGTGGCTATTGGACTTTGCTATAGTCCCACTAGTGCAAAGACATTTGCAGCACCTCTGCCTGCATTGCACACTCAAACTCATTATAACTAAGCCATTATACTAGCAAACACTCAGTGTACCTAGTGGCATCCTAAACGTGGCTATTGGACTTTGCTATAGTCCCACTAGTGCAAAGACATTTGCAGCACCTCTGCCTGCATTGCACACTCCAACTCATGATAACTAAGCCATTATACTAGCAAACACTCAGTGTACCTAGTGGCATCCTAAACGTGGCTATTGGACTTTGCTATAGTCCCACTAGTGCAAAGACATTTGCAGCACGTCTGCCTGCATTGCACACTCCAACTCATGATAACTAAGCCATTATACTAGCAAACACTCAGTGTACCTAGTATCATAGTATCATAGTATCATAGTTTTTAAGGTTGAAGGGAGACTCTAAGTCCATCTAGTTCAACCTGTAGCCTAACATGTTGATCCAGAGGAAGGCAAAAAAAAACCCAATGTGGAAAACAAGTTCCAATGGGGAAAAAATTTCCTTCCTGACTCCACATCCGGCAATCAGACTAGTTCCCTGGATCAATACCCTGTCATAAAATCTAATATACATAACTGGTAATATTAAATTTTTCAAGAAAGGCGTCCAGGCTCTGCTTAAATGTTAGTAGTGAATCACTCATTACAACATCATGCGGCAGAGAGTTCCATAGTCTCACTGCTCGTACAGTAAAGAATCCTCGTCTGTGATTATGATTAAACCTTCTTTCCTCAAGACGTAGCGGATGCCCCCGTGTTCCAGTCGCAGGCCTAGGTGTAAAAAGATCTTTGGAAAGGTCTCTGTACTGTCCCCTCATATATTTATACATTGTGATTATATCCCCCCTAAGCCTTCGTTTTTCCAAACTAAATAACCCCAAGTTTAATAACCTGTCTTGGTATTGCAGCCCCCCCATTCCTCTAATAATCTTGGTGGCTCTTCTCTGCACCCTCTCCAGTTCAGCTATGTCCTTCTTATATATCGGTGACCAGAATTGTACACAGTATTCTAAGTGCGGTCGCCCTATTGACTTGTACAGAGGTAGAACTATATTTTTTTCATGAACACTTATACCTTTTTTAATACATCCCATTATTTTATTAGCCCTGGCAGCAGTTGCCTGACACTGTCCACTAAAGTGAAGTTTACCATCCACCCATACACCCAAGTCTTTTTCTGTGTCTGTTTTACCCAGTGTTCTACAATTAAGTACATAATCATAAATGTTATTTCCTCTACCCAAGTGCATGACCTTACATTTATCTACATTAAACTTCAATTGCCACTTCTCAGCCCAATCCTACAATTTACATAAATCTCCCTGTAATATAAAATGATCCTCCTCTGTATTGATTACCCTGCAGAGTTTAGTATCATCTGCAAATATTGAAATTCTACTCCGCATGCCCCCAACAAGGTCATTTATAAATATGTTGAAAAGAAGCGGGCCCAATACTGACCCCTGTGGTACCCCACTATGAACTGAGACCCAATCCGAGTACGTACCATTAATAACCACCCTTTGTTTCCTATCACTGAGCCAGTTTTTAACCCAGTTACACATATTTTCCCCTATCCCCATTATTCTCATTTTATGTACCAACCTTTTGTGTGGCACCGTATCAAAAGCTTTTGAAAAGTCCATATACACAACATCCACTGCATTTCCCTGGTCCAGGCTTGAACTTACCTCTTCATAGAAGCTGATCAAATTAGTTTGACAGGATCGATCCCTCATAAACCCATGTTGATACTCTGTCATAAGGTTATTTTTCTTGAGATACTCCAGTATCCAGTATAGCATCTCTCAAGAAACCCTCACGGATTTTACCAACCGTAGAGGTTAAACTTACCGGCCTATAATTTCCCGGCTCAGTTTTTGTCCCCTTTTTGAATATTGGCACCACATTTGCTATGCGCCAGTCCTGCGGTACCGACCCTGTTATTAAGGAATCTGAGAAGATTAAAAATAAGGGTCTATCTATCACAGAACTCAATTCCTGTAGTACTCTGGGGTGTATGCCATCCGGGCCCGGAGATTTGTCAACCTTAGTGATTTCGAGGCGGCGGCGTACTTCCTGCTGGGTTAAGCAGGTAATATTCAAGGGTGAATTTATGGTATCACTGGTCATGTCATCTGCCATGGCATTTTCTTGTATAAAAACCGTAGAAAAAAAGTCATTCAGCAGGTTGGCTTTACCCTCATCCCCTTCCACCATTTAGTTTAGTGGCATCCTAAACGTGGCTATTGGACTTTGCTATAGTCCCACTAGTGCAAAGACATTTGCAGCACCCCTGCCTGCATTGCACACCCCAACTCATGATAACTAAGCCATTATACTAGCAAACACTCAGTGTACCTAGTGGCATCCTAAACGTGGCTATTGGACTTTGCTATAGTCCCACTAGTGCAAAGACATTTGCAGCACCTCTGCCTGCATTGCACACTCCAACTCATGATAACTAAGCCATTATACTAGCAAACACTCAGTGTACCTAGTGGCATCCTAAACGTGGCTATTGGACTTTGATATAGTCCCACTAGTGCAAAGACATTTGCAGCACCTCTGCCTGCATTGCACACTCCAACTCATGATAACTAAGCCATTATACTAGCAAACACCCAGTGTACCTAGTGGCATCCTAAACGTGGCTATTGGACTTTGCTATAGTCCCACTAGTGCAAAGACATTAGCAGCACCTCTGCTTGCATTGCACACTCCAACTCATGATAACTAAGCCATTATACTAGCAAACACTCAGTGTACCTAGTGGCATCCTAAACGTGGCTATTGGACTTTGCTATAGTCCCACTAGTGCAAAGACATTAGCAGCACCTCTGCCTGCATTGCACACTCCAACTCATGATAACTAAGCCATTATACTAGCAAACACTCAGTGTACCTAGTGGCATCCTAAACGTGGCTATTGGACTTTGCTATAGTCCCACTAGTGCAAAGACATTTGCAGCACCTCTGCCTGCATTGCACACTCCAACTCATGATAACTAAGCCATTATACTAGCAAACACTCAGTGTACCTAGTGGCATCCTAAACGTGGCTATTGGACTTTGCTATAGTCCCACTAGTGCAAAGACATTTGCAGCACCTCTGCCTGCATTGCACACTCCAACTCATGATAACTAAGCCATTATACTAGCAAACACTCAGTTAACCTAGTGGCATCCTAAACGTGGCTATTGGACTTTGCTATAGTCCCACTAGTGCAAAGACATTTGCAGCATCTCTGCCTGCATTGCACACTCCAACTCATGATAACTAAGCCATTATACTAGCAAACACTCAGTGTACCTAGTGGCATCCTAAACGTGGCTATTGGACTTTGCTATAGTCCCACTAGTGCAAAGACATTTGCAGCACCTCTGCCTGCATTGCACACTCCAACTCATGATAACTAAGCCATTATACTAGCAAACACTCAGTGTACCTAGTGGCATCCTAAACGTGGCTATTGGACTTTGCTATAGTCCCACTAGTGCAAAGACATTTGCAGCACCTCTGCCTGCATTGCACACTCCAACTCATGATAACTAAGCCATTATACTAGCAAACACTCAGTGTACCTAGTGGCATCCTAAACGTGGCTATTGGACTTTGCTATAGTCCCACTAGTGCAAAGACATTTGCAGCACCTCTGCCTGCATTGCACACTCAAACTCATTATAACTAAGCCATTATACTAGCAAACACTCAGTGTACCTAGTGGCATCCTAAACGTGGCTATTGGACTTTGCTATAGTCCCACTAGTGCAAAGACATTTGCAGCACCTCTGCCTGCATTGCACACTCCAACTCATGATAACTAAGCCATTATACTAGCAAACACTCAGTGTACCTAGTGGCATCCTAAACGTGGCTATTGGACTTTGCTATAGTCCCACTAGTGCAAAGACATTTGCAGCACCTCTGCCTGCATTGCACACTCCAACTCATGATAACTAAGCCATTATACTAGCAAACACTCAGTTTACCTAGTGGCATCCTAAACGTGGCTATTGGACTTTGCTATAGTCCCACTAGTGCAAAGACATTTGCAGCATCTCTGCCTGCATTGCACACTCCAACTCATGATAACTAAGCCATTATACTAGCAAACACTCAGTGTACCTAGTGGCATCCTAAACGTGGCTATTGGACTTTGCTATAGTCCCACTAGTGCAAAGACATTTGCAGCACCTCTGCCTGCATTGCACACTCCAACTCATGATAACTAAGCCATTATACTAGCAAACACTCAGTGTACCTAGTGGCATCCTAAACGTGGCTATTGGACTTTGCTATAGTCCCACTAGTGCAAAGACATTTGCAGCACCTCTGCCTGCATTGCACACTCCAACTCATGATAACTAAGCCATTATACTAGCAAACACTCAGTGTACCTAGTGGCATCCTAAACGTGGCTATTGGACTTTGCTATAGTCCCACTAGTGCAAAGACATTTGCAGCACCTCTGCCTGCATTGCACACTCAAACTCATTATAACTAAGCCATTATACTAGCAAACACTCAGTGTACCTAGTGGCATCCTAAACGTGGCTATTGGACTTTGCTATAGTCCCACTAGTGCAAAGACATTTGCAGCACCTCTGCCTGCATTGCACACTCCAACTCATGATAACTAAGCCATTATACTAGCAAACACTCAGTGTACCTAGTGGCATCCTAAACGTGGCTATTGGACTTTGCTATAGTCCCACTAGTGCAAAGACATTTGCAGCACCTCTGCCTGCATTGCACACTCCAACTCATGATAACTAAGCCATTATACTAGCAAACACTCAGTTTACCTAGTGGCATCCTAAACGTGGCTATTGGACTTTGCTATAGTCCCACTAGTGCAAAGACATTTGCAGCATCTCTGCCTGCATTGCACACTCCAACTCATGATAACTAAGCCATTATACTAGCAAACACTCAGTGTACCTAGTGGCATCCTAAACGTGGCTATTGGACTTTGCTATAGTCCCACTAGTGCAAAGACATTTGCAGCACCTCTGCCTGCATTGCACACTCCAACTCATGATAACTAAGCCATTATACTAGCAAACACTCAGTGTACCTAGTGGCATCCTAAACGTGGCTATTGAACTTTGCTATAGTCCCACTAGTGCAAAGACATTTGCAGCACCTCTGCCTGCATTGCACACTCCAACTCATGATAACTAAGCCATTATACTAGCAAACACTCAGTGTACCTAGTGGCATCCTAAACGTGGCTATTGGACTTTGCTATAGTCCCACTAGTTCAAAGACATTTGCAGCACTTCTGCCTGCATTGCACACTCCAACTCATTATAACTAAGCCATTATACTAGCAAACACTCAGTGTACCTAGTGGCATCCTAAACGTGGCTATTGGACTTTGCTATAGTCCCACTAGTGCAAAGACATTTGCAGCACCTCTGCCTGCATTGCACACTCCAACTCATGATAACTAAGCCATTATACTAGCAAACACTCAGTGTACCTAGTGGCATCCTAAACGTGGCTATTGGACTTTGCTATATTCCCACTAGTGCAAAGACATTTGCAGCACCTCTGCCTGCATTGCACACTCCAACTCATGATATCTAAGCCATTATACTAGCAAACACTCAGTGTACCTAGTGGCATCCTAAACGTGGCTATTGGACTTTGCTATAGTCCCACTAGTGCAAAGACATTTGCAGCACCTCTGCCTGCATTGCACACTCCAACTCATGATAACTAAGCCATTATACTAGCAAACACTCAGTGTACCTAGTGGCATCCTAAACGTGGCTATTGGACTTTGCTATAGTCCCACTAGTGCAAAGACATTTGCAGCACCTCTGCCTGCATTGCACACTCCAACTCATTATAACTAAGCCATTATACTAGCAAACACTCAGTGTACCTAGTGGCATCCTAAACGTGGCTATTGGACTTTGCTATAGTCCCACTAGTGCAAAGACATTTGCAGCACCTCTGCCTGCATTGCACACTCCAACTCATTATAACTAAGCCATTATACTACCAATTTTTGCTGCCAGTTTAAGGGCCGTAGTTGCATTGTCAGGGATATTTATTCTTTATTATTCTGCTGTTAATAAAGCTAGACCACCACTGCAATCTACACCACCTCTCAATTTTTACTACCACATTTTCAGTCCACAATCTTGTCGCAATCAACATGAGTGGCAAAATGACAGATGCTGGTGGAAAGGGGAAGAGGCGTGGTGGAAAAGGCAAAAAAGGTTTTGTCCGTGGGGAAGGTGGCAAAGCTCCATTATCATCTGCTGAAGATAGACCATCTACCAGCAAAGGTAAGATGTCTACTACTTACCGTGGACAATCCGATGTGCTCCCTTTTTTACGGACACGAATAACAGGAACAAAGGTAGATGATGGCCAAAAAAGGAAAATGCTTGACTGGATCTCAAGTGGTCCAAAAAGTGCCCTCTCAGCCACTTCAAGTACCGCATCCAAAAAACACCAGTCCTCTGAGTTGTCATCCCAATCAAACTTGATTTCTCCCAGCTCTGAAGTCTCCATCAGCCCTGCACAGTATGGTGGAACTGAGATGGCTGAGTCTGCAGAGCTGTTCAGTCACACTATAGCCTGGGAATCAGAGGTCTGCTCCCAAGCTACAGTGAGTACAGAACAGGAAATGGTCTGCAGTGATGCCCAGAACCTTTGTGACTCTGATTCAGGCCGTGAGGACCAAGTTTCGGAGCATAATGTTGACCCTTTGTCACAAACTGTAACACCTGTGGTTATAGACAATGAGGAACATACTGATGAAGATGAGACTCAGATACCCGATTGGGATGACAACTTAAATATTCGGTCAGGGCAAGAAGAGACTCGGTCTGAGGGGGAGGGAGTGCAAACACAACAATTGATGATGAAGTTCTAGATCCCACCTACTGTCAACCCACAGTCAGGCACTCGAGGAGGTCAACAGAGGTGGTGGAGGAGGATGCAACTGATGACGAAGTTACCTTGCGCCTTCCTGGACAGAGTCGGAGTACTGGTAGCACGTCTACAACTGCATCCTCAGCCACCACTCTGCCTCTGAGCATTATTCGGGGTGGATCAACAGGTCGCATGGCCTCTAAGCCTTGCCTAGCCTGGTCCTTTTTTAACATAGAAAAAGATCGCCCAAATTATGTGATCTGTAAAATTTGTCATGGTTCTCTTAGTAGAGGTCAAAACCTCAGCAGTTTGACAACTTCTTCCATGAATCGTCACATGAATAAATATCATATGGCCCGGTGGGAAGCTCACCGTGCTGCAATGCGGCCAAGCGGAGCGAACCATCCACCGCCTGCCCCTTCCAGTGCATCCGCGCGCTCGTCATCTTCTAGGACTGTGGGGACAGCTGTCACACCTGTTTTTCCACCCACAACTTCCACCACTGTAACCGCAACAGGCAGTTTGCTTGGTAGGTCGTCAGTTGTTTTGGAAGGGGAAACAAGTGAGTGTGTACAGCTCTCTCAGACATCGATAGCACCAACTTTGGATGAAGGCAACATCATGTCTCCGCCTGCACGTTCCTCACAAACCTGCATTTTTCCAGGGACACCCTACTCAACACCGTCTACACACAGCAGCCAGATCTCTGTCCCTCAGATGTGGACAAATAAAAGGCCATTTCCTGCGACCCATGACAAAGCTAAGAGGTTGACTCTATCCCTCTGTAAGCTGTTGGCTACCGAAATGCTGCCTTTCCGCCTAGTGGACACACAGGATTTTAGAGACCTTATGTCTGTCGCTGTGCCCCAGTACCACATGCCTAGTCGCCACTACTTCTCTAAGAAAGGTGTGCCCGCGCTACACCAGCATGTCACACACAACATCACCGCTTCCTTGAGAAACTCTGTGTGTGAACGGGTGCATTTCACCACCGATACTTGGACCAGTAAGCATGGACAGGGACGTTACATGTCGCTAACTGGGCACTGGGTAACTATGGTGATAGATGGTGAAGGGTCTGCTGCACAAGTCTTGCCGTCCCCACGACTTGTGTGTCAATCCTCTGTCTGTCCAAGTTCCGCCACTGCTTCTGCATCCTCCATCTCATCTGGGTCCTCCACCTCCGCCCCAAGCCTGCCTGGTCAGGCCAACAGCGTTCTCACTGCGCAGAAGGAATCACGCACCCCTCATTACTATGCTGGCAGCAGAGCGCAACGGCATCAGGCGGTCTTTAGCTTGACATGTCTTGGGAATAAGAGTCACACAGCTGAGGAGTTGTGGTCAGCTCTGCGGTCCGAGTTTAATAAATGGTTGTCTCCACTCAACCTGCAGCCTGGTAAGGCCGTGTGCGACAATGCTGCAAACCTGGGTGGGGCCCTTCGCCTGGGCAAGGTGACACACGTACCTTGTATGGCTCACGTGTTGAACCTTGTCGTGCAGCAATTTTTAACGCACTATCCCGGCCTAGATGGCCTTCTGAACAGGGCACGAAAACTGTCTGCTCACTTCCGCCGTTCAAGCGCCGCAGCTGAGCGACTTGCATCGCTCCAGAAGTCTTTCGGCCTGCCGGTTCATCGCCTGAAATGCGATGTGGCGACACACTGGAATTCAACTCTCCACATGTTACAGCGACTGTGGCAGCACCGCCGTGCCCTGGTGCAATACGTCATGACGTATAGCCTGGGCCAACGAGATGCAGAGGTGGGGCAGATCACCCTGATGGAGTGGTCTCAGATCAAGGACCTATGCACCCTTCTGCACAGTTTCGACATGGCGACGAATATGTTTAGCGCTGACAATGCCATTATCAGCATGACGATTCCAGTCATTTACATGCTGGAGCACACGCTAAACACTATTCGGAGTCAGGGGGTGGGACAACAGGAAGGGGATGAACTACAGGAGGATTCATATGCGCAAGACACAACAACATCACCAAGACGTTCATCATCACCAAGGCGCCAGGCATGGGAGCATGGGGGACAGGGATCAACAAGGGCGCATGGTAGCAGGCGAGATGTTGAGGAAGGTGCAGGAGGACATGAAGAAATGGAGGACGAACTGTCCATGGACATGGAAGACTCAGCAGATGAGGGAGACCTTGGTCAAATTTCAGTTGAAAGAGGTTGGGGGGAGATGTCAGAGGAAGAAAGAACGGTTAGCACCTCTATGCCACAAACACAGCGTGGACTTGGTCCGCATGGCTGCGCAAGACACATGAGTGCCTTCTTGTTGCACTACCTCCAACATGACCCTCGTATTGTCAAAATTAGAAGTGATGATGACTACTGGCTTGCCACACTATTAGATCCCCGGTACAAGTCCAAATTTTGTGACATAATTCCAGCCATAGAAAGGGACGCACGTATGCAGGAGTATCAGCAGAAGCTGTTACTCGATCTTAGATCCGCTTTTCCACCAAACAACCGTGCAGGTGCAGGGAGTGAATCTCCCAGTTGTAACTTGACAAACATGGGACGGTCTCGTCATCTTCAACAGTCTACACGTACCAGTAGGACCGTATCTGGTGCTGGTAACAGCAATTTTATGGAATCTTTTCATAATTTTTTTAGACCCTCCTTTGCAAGGCCACCAGAGACAACAAGTCTGACACATAGTCAACGGCTGGAGAGGATGATACAGGAGTATCTACAAATGAACATCGATGCCATGACTTTGCAAATGGAGCCTTGCTCATTTTGGGCTTCAAATCTAGAAAAATGGCCAGAGCTATCCAGTTACGCCTTGGAGATTTTGTCGTGTCCAGCTGCCAGCGTTGTCTCTGATTGTGTCTTCAGTGCTGCTGGGTGTGTGCTGACAGATAAGCGCACGCGTCTGTCCAGTGACAATGTGGACAGACTGACGTTCATCAAAATGAACAAGTCATGGATCCAGAAGGAATTTACTACCCCGTGTCATCCTGGGGAGAGTAAATTCTTGTGGATTTGGAATGTGCTTGATGCAAATCTAGCTGTGAAGTGTACAACTAGGGCACAAGTGCTGCCACTGAAGGGGTGGGTGTGTGTGGGGCACAATTTTTGGAAAAAAGGGAGACTCCACTTGGAGTAACCCTTGCTTACATTGTTTTTAAAAGAAGCCAAGATGAACAAGTCATGGTTCAGCAAAGACTTTGCTACCTACCCCGGTGTAATCCTGGGGACGGTTAAGAATAGCGTATTTTTGAATGTGCTTGATGCAAATCTAGCTGTGAAGTGTACAACTAGGGCATAAGTGCTGCCACTGAATGGGTGGGTGTGTGGGGCACAATTTTTGGAAAAAAGGGAGGCTCCTCTTGGAGTAACCCTTGCTTGATGTATCATAGTATCATAGTATCATAGTTTTTAAGGTTGAAGGGAGACTCTAAGGGGCACTTTGCACGCTGCGACATCGCAAGCCGATGCTTGCGATGCCGAGCGCGATAGTCCCCGCCCCCATTGCAGCTGCGATATCCTTGTGATAGCTGCTGTAGCGAACATTATCGCTACGGCAGCTTGACATGCACTCACCTGTCCTGCGACGTCGCTCTGGCCGGCGACCCGCCTCCTTATTAAGGGGGCGGGTTGTGCGGCGTCACAGCGACGTCACACAGCAGGCGGCCAATAGGAGCGGAGGGGCGGAGATGAGCGGGATGTAAACATCCCGCCCACCTCCTTCCTTCCGCATATCCTACGGAAGCCGTGGTGACGCCGGTAGGAGATGTTCCTCGCTCCTGCGGCTTCATACACAGCGATGTGTGCTGCCGCAGGAGCGAGGAACAACATCGGACCGTCGCGTCATTGTAATCATGGATTACGCCGACGCTGCACCGATGATACGATTACGACGCTTTTGCGCTCGTTAATCGTATCATCGAACCTTTACAAAATACGATGTCGTATGCGATGCCGGAAGTGCGTCATTTTCAATTTGACCCCACCGACATCGCACCTGCGATGTCGTAGTGTGCAAAGTACCCCTTAGTCGATCTAGTTCAACCCGTAGCCTAACATGTTGATCCAGAGGAAGGCAAAAAAAACCCCAATGTGGCAAACAAGTTCCAATGGGGAAAAAATGTCCTTCCTGACTCCACATCCGGCAATCAGACTAGTTCCCTGGATCAATACCCTGTCATAAAATCTAATATACATAACTGGTAATATTAAATTTTTCAAGAAAGGCATCCAGGCTCTGCTTAAATGTTAGTAGTGAATCACTCATTACAACATCATGCGGCAGAGAGTTCCATAGTCTCACTGCTCGTACAGTAAAGAATCCTCGTCTGTGATTATGATTAAACCTTCTTTCCTCAAGTCGTAGCGGATGCCCCCGTGTTCCAGTCACAGGCCTAGGTGTAAAAAGATCTTTGGAAAGGTCTCTGTACTGTCTCCTCATATATTTATACATTGTGATTAGATCCCCCCTAAGCCTTCGTTTTTCCAAACTAAATAACCCCAAGTTTAATAACCTGTCTTGGTATTGCAGCCCACCCATTCCTCTAATAATCTTGGTCGCTCTTCTCTGCACCCTCTCCAGTTCAGCTATGTCCTTCTTATATATCGGTGACCAGAATTGTACACAGTATTCTAAGTGCGGCCGCACTAGTGACTTGTACAGAGGTAGAACTATATTTTTTTCATGAACACTTATACCTCTTTTAATACATCCCATTATTTTATTAGCCCTGGCAGCAGCTGCCTGACACTGTCCACTAAAGTGAAGTTTACCATCCACCCATACACCCAAGTCTTTTTCTGTGTCTGTTTTACCCAGTGTTCTACAATTAAGTACATAATCATAAATATTATTTCCTCTACCCAAGTGCATGACCTTACATTTATCTACATTAAACTTCAATTGCCACTTCTCAGCCCAATCCTCCAATTTACATAAATCTCCCTGTAATATAAAATTATCCTCCTCTGTATTGATTACCCTGCAGAGTTTAGTATCATCTGCAAATATTGAAATTCTACTGCGCATGCCCCCAACAAGGTCATTTATAAATATGTTGAAAAGAAGCGGGCCCAATACTGACCCCTGTGGTACCCCACTATGAACTGAGACCCAGTCCGAGTACATACCATTAATAACCACCCTTTGTTTCCTATCACTGAGCCAGTTTTTAACCCAGTTACACATATTTTCCCCTATCCCCATTATTCTCATTTTATGTACCAACCTTTTGTGTGGCACCGTATCAAAAGCTTTTGAAAAGTCCATATACACAACATCCACTGCATTTCCCTGGTCCAGACTTGAACTTACCTCTTCATAGAAGCCGATAAAATTAGTTTGACAGGATCGATCCCTCATAAACCCATGTTGATACTCTGTCATAAGGTTATTTTTCTTTAGATACTCCAGTATAGCATCTCTCAAGAAACCCTCAAGGATTTTACCAACCGTAGAGGTTAAACTTACCAGCCTATAGTTTCCCGGCTCAGTTTTTGTCCCCTTTTTGAATATTGGCACCACATTTGCTATGCGCCAGTCCTGCGGTACCGACCCTGTTATTAAAGAATCTGAGAAGATTAAAAATAATGGTCTATCTATCACAGAACTCAATTCCTGTAGTACTCTGGGGTGTATGCCATCCGGGCCCGGAGATTTGTCAACCTTAGTGATTTCGAGGCGGCGGCGTACTTCCTGCTGGGTTAAGCAGGTAATATTCAACGGTGAATTTATGGTATCATTGGTCATGTCATCTGCCATGGCATTTTCTTGTATAAAAACCGTAGAAAAAAAGTCATTCAGCAGGTTGGCTTTACCCTCATCCCCTTCCACCATTTCACCAAGACTATTTTTAAGGGGGCCAACACTATCGCTTTTCAGTTTTTTACTGTTTATGTAGTTAAAGAATATTTTATAATGTGTTTTTAAAAGAAGCCAAGATGAACAGAGCTGGGATCAGGAAAGACTTTGCTACCTACCCCGGTGTCATCCTGGGGAAGGATAAGAACGGCGTATTTTGGAATGTGCTTGATGCAAATCTAGCTGTGAAGTGTACAACTAGGGCACAAGTGCTGCCACTGAATGGGTGGGTGTGTGGGGCACAATTTTTGGAAAAAAGGGAGGCTCCGCTTGGAGTAACCCTTGCTTGATGTGTTTTTAAAAGAAGCCAAGATGAAC
Source organism: Anomaloglossus baeobatrachus (assembly GCF_048569485.1). Classification (NCBI taxonomy): domain Eukaryota; kingdom Metazoa; phylum Chordata; class Amphibia; order Anura; family Aromobatidae; genus Anomaloglossus; species Anomaloglossus baeobatrachus. The sequence goes on from NC_134358.1 coordinate 141,350,923, forward strand.
AGAGCTGGGATCAGGAAAGACTTTGCTACCTACCCCGGTGTCATCCTGGGGACGGATAAGAACGGCGTATTTTGGAATGTGCTTGATGCAAATCTAGCTGTGAAGTGTACAACTAGGGCACAAGTGCTGCCACTGAAGGGGTGGGTGTGTGTGGGGCACAATTTTTGGAAAAAAGGGAGACTCCGCTTGGAGTAACCCTTGCTTCCATTGTTTTTAAAAGAAGCCAAGATGAACAAGTCATGGTTCAGCAAAGACTTTGCTACCTACCCCGGTGTCATCCTGGGGATGGTTAAGAATAGCGTATTTTGGAATGTGCTTGATGCAAATCTAGCTGTGAAGTGTACAACTAGGGCACAAGTGCTGCCACTGAAGGGGTGGGTGTGTGTGGGGCACAATTTTTGGAAAAAAGGGAGACTCCGCTTGGAGTAACCCTTGCTTGATGTGTTTTTAAAAGAAGCCAAGATGAACAGAGCTGGGATCAGGAAAGACTTTGCTACCTACCCCGGTGTCATCTTGGGGACGGTTAAGAATAGCGTATTTTTGAATGTGCTTGATGCAAATCTAGCTGTGAAGTGTACAACTAGGGCACAAGTGCTGCCACTGAAGGGGTGGGTGTGTGTGGGGCACAATTTTTGGAAAAAAGGGAGACTCCGCTTGGAGTAACCCTTGCTTCCATTGTTTTTAAAAGAAGCCAAGATGAACAAGTCATGGTTCAGCAAAGACTTTGCTACCTACCCCGGTGTCATCCTGGGGATGGTTAAGAATAGCGTATTTTGGAATGTGCTTGATGCAAATCTAGCTGTGAAGTGTACAACTAGGGCACAAGTGCTGCCACTGAAGGGGTGGGTGTGTGTGGGGCACAATTGTTGGAAAAAAGGGAGACTCCGCTTGGAGTAACCCTTGCTTGATGTGTTTTTAAAAGAAGCCAAGATGAACAGAGCTGGGATCAGGAAAGACTTTGCTACCTACCCCGGTGTCATCCTGGGGACGGATAAGAACGGCGTATTTTGGAATGTGCTTGATGCAAATCTAGCTGTGAAGTGTACAACTAGGGCACAAGTGCTGCCACTGAAGGGGTGGGTGTGTGTGGGGCACAATGTTTGGAAAAAAGGGAGACTCCGCTTGGAGTAACCCTTGCTTCCATTGTTTTTAAAAGAAGCCAAGATGAACAAGTCATGGTTCAGCAAAGACTTTGCTACCTACCCCGGTGTCATCCTGGGGACGGTTAAGAATAGCGTATTTTTGAATGTGCTTGATGCAAATCTAGCTGTGAAGTGTACAACTAGGGCACAAGTGCTGCCACTGAATGGGTGGGTGTGTGGGGCACAATTTTTGGAAAAAAGGGAGGCTCCGCTTGGAGTAACCCTTGCTTGATGTGTTTTTAAAAGAAGCCAAGATGAACAGAGCTGGGATCAGGAAAGACTTTGCTACCTACCCCGGTGTCATCCTGGGGACGGATAAGAATGGCGTATTTTGGAATGTGCTTGATGCAAATCTAGCTGTGAAGTGTACAACTAGGGCACAAGTGCTGTCACTGAATGGGTGGGTGTGTGGGGCACAATTTTTGGAAAAAAGGGAGGCTCCGCTTGGAGTAACCCTTGCTTGATGTGTTTTTAAAAGAAGCCAAGATGAACAGAGCTGGGATCAGGAAAGACTTTGCTACCTACCCCGGTGTCATCCTGGGGACGGTTAAGAATAGCGTATTTTGGAATGTGCTTGATGCAAATCTAGCTGTGAAGTGTACAAGTAGGGCACAAGTGCTGCCACTGAAGGGGTGGGTGTGTGTGGGGCACAATTTTTGGAAAAAAGGGAGACTTTGTTTGGAGTAACCCTTGCTTGATGTGTTTTTAAAAGAAGCCAAGATGAACAGAGCTGGGATCAGGAAAGACTTTGCTACCTACCCCGGTGTCATCCTGGGGACGGTTAAGAATAGCGTATTTTTGAATGTGCTTGATGCAAATCTAGCTGTGAAGTGTACAACTAGGGCACAAGTGCTGCACTGAAGGGGTGGGTGTGTGTGGGGCACAATTTTTGGAAAAAAGGGAGACTACGCTTGGAGTCACCTTGCGGTGTTTTACATGATTTTAGAAGGGCGTGCCATGCCTATATCTGTGTGTCCTCCTCTTTTTCCTTGTCCAGCTGTTTTGTTTTCGCATGAGTATATGTCCTTGTCACTTTCCCATGTGTTTGTGTTGTGTTGTGAGTTGTTTGTCACCTTTTGGACACCTTTGAGGGTGTTTTTTGGTGTTTTTCTGTGTTTGTGATTGCCTGACATTGTTTCCTATGCAGTTCGAGTTCGGTTCGTCGAAAGTTCGACGAGCCGAACTCGAACGGGACCTCCGTTCGGCGAACCGACCTCGAGCCGAACCGGGACCGGTTCGCTCATCTCTACTCATCATGGCTCATTCATTCTCTCCGTGGAGTGCACAGTGAGAGCTCATGCTCTATGGTCACTCACTATGACAGAGATGTAGGAGAGCTGGAATCGCCATAAGACTTTGTGTGGATGTGTCGCACCTGCAGGGTGTTTAGGGGGTTAATGATGTGTTGAAAGAGGGTGGGTTTTTATATTTTATTCCAAATAAAGGATTTTTTTGGTGTTTGTGTTTATTTACTTTTATTTACAGATTAGTGATGAGTGGGTGTCTCATAGATGCCTGCCATCACTAATTTAGGGCTTAGTGTCAGCTGTGGGCTGTTATTTACCTCTTATTACCCCAATTACCACCGCACCAGGGCAATCGAGAAGAGCCAGATAAAGCACCGGGCTTGTCGCATCTAATGGATGTGACAATTCCTGGCGGCTGAAGGTTGCTATTTTAAGGCCCTCCCCAGTCTGAGAATAACAACTCCCAGCTGTCTGGCTTTATCTTGGCTGGGTGTCAAAATTGGGGGAACCGCATGCTGTTTTTAAAAAAAATGTATTTAAATAATTTAAAAAAAACAAAACGCATGTGGTCCCTCTTATTTTGATACACAGTCAAGATAAGTGTAGGACTGGGGCTTCAACCTGTGGCCATGGCTTCATCTGTGCTGGTATCTTAATATGGGGGGACCCTACGCCATTTTTTTATTTATTTATTTTTACCGTATGGGTAGAGTCACATTGATGAATGACTCAAATGAGTGCACTCAGCCCCATGTAAAACAATACTGCAGGTCAAATCTGCGAGTGTTTCCTCAACCCTAATCGCACTGAGGAAAAAAAAAATCGCAGCATGCTGCGATTGCGGCAGGTGTTACTCTTACGTGTGACTCGCATGAGTATTATGTCGCATCGCCCATCCTGCTACTCTCCAGACACGAGCGTGCAGCTGCATAGAAATACATGCAGATGCATGTTCCTGTCCAGAGAGCAGCAGGTCGTGCTGGGTGATGCAATTCAATACTCTTGCGAGTTACATGCAAGTATAACACTGGCCTTTCAGCAAGTCTCCTGTCACTCGACCCATTCAAGTCTATGGGTGTGAGAGAAACATCGGACTAAACTCGGATGTTATCCAAGTGCAGAGCAATATACCCAGAGGCTGACAATCAAGGAGATGGAGGAATAATCCCTCCCTCTCCTCCACAGCTGTGCCCTGATCGCAGGATCGGGTCACAGTCACATGACACTTGGATCATGCTCACAGCAGAGCCTGAGCCGAGAGTTATTAGCATATCACATCTGATGCACTCGCATCAGATGCCATATGCCAGTGTGACCCCGGCCTACGATATAGACAAGCATAGCGCCTGTGAATGTAAGCAGTTAGCTGACACGTTGACACTCAGTGTGGGGGCACGGCTGACTGCAACCAATGACAGTCACTGGTGGGTGGGGAAAGCAGTGTATATTCAAAGAAGGCTGCTCTGGAAGTAAATTTGCGACCTGGAAGCAGCCTGCTGCCATGACATAGCATGGGTGAGTACAGCGCACCCGCTCCTATCTCCATATCTCTTTTACCAACATTTTTAATCTCTGGTTTCCAAAAACCCCTTAGACTTATACAGGGACCGGATTCTGGATCAGAACCGGGTTTTAAAAAAAAAAGGTTAACAGGAACCCGACGGTTCCTGTTTTCTTTGAGTCCGCCGAACTCTATTTATGACATTAAAATTAAAACTAATTAAGACTCAAAAAAGTGTTGTTCCATAAGTAACAGTTATAGTACGCATCCTACTATACATTAAGTACAGTAATAAAAAGTCTGATGTTCTAACTGCAAGTAAAAAACTAAAGATTCACCAAACATGCAAAAGCTAAAGAAATTGAGGCGTTTTAGGGATTTGAAATTGCTCACATCTGCATATATATATATATATATATATATATTAAATTGTGCTAATTCTCATCCAGAAAAGTGGGACAAATGTCATGCGTATGTCAGTCCGTATGCCATATGAGTGCTATATAAATATGCAAATTTCTCTAGCCTAGCATCTGTACGTCATGTGTGCGAATTTGTATGTGTGGAGCCCCGAATTACCTTCAGGTCGCCTCAGGGTCTTCAGGGACTTCACGTGATGGGAATCTTCTGGCCGCAGGTAGGTCAGGTTAACTTCTATGGGAATCGTGACGCCACTTTCGGTAATTCCGGTCAGTGGGTGACCACCACTGCAGTTTAGGGAGCGCCTGGGGCTGATGGTAAATGCAGTCAGTTGTTGTGGCCTCCCGAGAGTGAGGCTGGCCCCAGGGCCCAGGTACCACTGGTCACAGAAGAACTCACACACAAACAGCAATGTCTTTCAGGGTTTTTACTCACTTTCAGATGGCAGCTGCGAGTCAACCCGGGCGATGTTATGATGAACTAGGTGGAACCAGGTATCCCTTCGGCTGATGTAGGGGTAACTGCTGACTCGACTTCCTAGCCCTTCTTGTTTTAAGGTGACCCGGACTTGAAGTCCTTTGGGATCACCCAGGGAAGTCGCAACTGCCGTTCTCCCCTTTCTGACCCATTTGCTGACAGTGTGTACCAAGGATAAATGGCTCCAGGCTCGATCCTCCTTATGGGTCCCCTCGTTGCTGTTGATGCTGAGGGTTCTGTGTAGGTTGGTGAGGCACATACAGTACCCTCACCAGCATGTTTAGCAGGCCAAGTAAATGGGTTCCTGCTCTAGGGACCTGATTCCCCATGCGGGCTTGGTCTACCGGCAGTCCCATTACTCAGCCACCTCTTGCTACTGCCCTAGGTGGTTTTCAGGCGGCACCAGTGGGTCGCCTCTCTCCCCCGCCAGCAGCCACTACAGGTGCAGGGTCTGACAGGTCCTGCTCCTCTGCTCTACCTCCAGACACAGCTCCTCACTCCTTCTCCTTTGGCTGCCACTGCACAACTCTTTGTCTCCAGTCTTACTACCCACCACTAGCTGGGATGCGATTGAGTGCTTCCTCTTTATATATTTTAGATAGATAGATAGATAGATAGATAGGAGTCGGGGTCTGTTAACAAGAGGAAACATATAAATACAAAGCTTAGTCAGGGCAATATCTGATTGTCAAAAGTCCAGAAGAGCACGTAATAAGTTCAGGGAGAAAGCAGAGACGTAGTTGTGGCGCCCTGGACAAGCCAGGACGTCACAGATACTGCAACAACACACCCTACACCCCGGTTAGGAACATCAAGGTCAGACACAAATCCTTGTTGCCTCCCTCCAGAGGCTGATGTCCACACCAGGTGGGGCAGAGCCAGGCGGTTGCCTCCACCCACTGAGGAGTTCACAGTCCTGGAGGCAGGAAAGGGAAGGCAGTTGAGTTTAGGAGTTCCGTTAGGGAAGTCAAAGTGTGAGGAAGTTGTAGTAGAGGAGCTGGCTGGCCGTGTCCGGGTACGTGGCCCAGGCACAGAAACAGCAAGGTTGGCAGACGGTGGTGACCGTCTGCAGGAGAGGCCGATTGACGCACAACTGTGAGGATCGGGGACGGGCAGTGGCCCACCGGTACCGAACCGGGGAGCGAAGAGAAGCCAGCACCATCCGGCAGGGCCTACGGACCCCGACCAGGCTAGGAGTCGCCGTTAAACCGGTCAAATCCGTCAGCGACGGGAACCTCTGGGGTTTCCAAGCAGTAAAGACCCGACTGAAGGCAACCGTCCAAACCGTTAGGGAGATAAAGCTACCGCCAGAGCTAGAGCTCCCAGGGCCAGAGCCTGCGGGCAAAGGAAGGGCTCCCTTAGCCAACATACCGTTGGGGAGCAGGCTATCAGTGGGAAGCCATTGGGGCCGAGAACAGAACACTGGTGCAGGGAGAGACAGTTACCGCCAACCTACCGAAAGTGACCGCCGCAGCCATCTGTGGGACTCGTCCATCCAGCCGTTTGTTTTACCAGAGACTCCGTGTGCGTTACTGGCCGAGTGAGTACCACCATGCCGTCTGGCACTGCGCTGCGCCGCGACCCTGCACCTGGCCCAGCCCCGCAACCCACCTTCCGACCTCCACCACCGGGCCCCGGGACCACCAAAACCCCCCTACCCACGGAGGGGAGAAAACATCTCAGCTGCTCCCTGTCAACGCTCCCGGGATCCCCATACAGAGCAGCGGTAGTGTCCCAACCTCACCACAAACCGTGGGTGGCGTCACGGACATTATCCCTAAACCAAAGCACCCCTTTCACTCACGGGTGAGGAGCGCCACTCGAGTCCCTGGGATCCGGCCCACCGTTCGAGCCACTGACCGAGTGAGCAGCAGCAGCCGGACCCGAGCAGTGGGTGAGCGCAGCGCCCTCCCCGCCCGCGACAACTTGGCGTCACGAACAGGATCGTACCGCTCTGCCGTCTGGTAGAGGTGCGCCTTGTGTCCCGCCGGAGGTGTCCGGCCGAAAATTTTTGGAAGCCACCATATTGGGCGCGAAAAGTCCCCACTCGAGCGTCTTCCCGAGCAGTGGAGGCGCGAAAGCCAAAGCTCCGCCCCTGAAGAGGAGATGCCAAAAAGAACACCAAGGGGGGACGGATGGCGTCTGGCCGCTTGTAGACCGCGGCTATAAAAGCAGGGACGCCAGGACTCTGCGGCCATCTTTGGTTCCTGGAAGAGGCCGCTGCTAAGATGCTGAGACCAACCGACAACACCGTAGTCCCCGCGCCCACGCCTGGCACCGCGGCGTGGGTGGAAGTCCAGACTGTCCAGCTAAGCAGCCGTCTGCAGGTCCGTGTGCAGCTCCTCCTGGAGGAGTGGGAGGCCGATATGGCGGACGTGGTGGCGGCTGTATGGAGACGCGAGGTGGAGGAAGATCTGGAGGAGCGGGTAAGAGACCCACGCCCCTGTATTCCCGAGGGATCGGCCACTGCGGCTGAGGGGCCCGGCCTGCACCCGCTCACCCTGCTGCCTCCCCCGCTACCCGCGTTAGTCGCTACCGCCCCGCCACTAGGCCCGCTACCCGCCCAACCGGTAGCGGTACCCCGCCGGTCTGCCCGAGCGGACCGACCTGCAGCAGAAGCCCGTCACTGTCCCGAATCGCTTCCTTGGAAGTTGCCAAAGGCCGAGCCCGTCGGCGGATCTATACCGGAGGTCCCCGCAACAACCATGCCTGATGCCGTACCGATTCCGGCAGGCCGTTCCGTGCAGGAGGGAGCGGAGGTTAAGCGGGAGACGATCCCTGTGCCCATCCCCCATGCCTCGGCTGAGGATGCGCCGGGTCTCCGCTGTGAGGCAGCACCCCAGGCCATGACACCGCGGGACTTTCCATCCAGAATGCCTGTAGTGGGCAGCATGAAGGAGGTCTCGCGAGGCCCGACCCATGCGCCGGGGCCCGCAGTAGCCCCTTACTGGGACAGGGAACAGACCCTGCTGGGCCAGGAAATCGCAGACAGAGAGAGGAGGAAGGCGGAGCTGGTAGCCTGCACGATTAGAGAAAAGGAGAGCCTCCGCCAGGCCACCTTCCGCGTACGGGGCCCGATCTATGAGGGGCAAGTGAGGAGATTTGATGTCCGTCGGGGGTACGGATTCATATATGAGCCGGGCCGGAGGCCGAAGTCTTTATAGCCCGGCGGGACGTCAATGCCCACTTACCGGAGGATCACCCGGGCCGTACTGCTCTTCTCCATACAGACAGACAGCAGCTGCAGAACTACAAGGCTCAGCATACTCCATCCAGGACTGTATGCAGAAGTTTTTTGCCCCCTTAAAAAATTATGTGGGCTTCGCCATATTTTTGTATGCTAGGCAGGTACGGCTGCCCCCAACCCCCAGTTACCTATTTGTACCCGACTGGGAACCAAAAATAAAGGGAAGCCCTTTTTTTATTATTTCATGAATTTCATGAAATAATTAGAAAACGAATGGCGTAGGCTTCGCCCCATTTTTGTGTCCAGCCAGGTACAACTAGGCAGCTGGGGATTGGAATCCGCAGCACAGGTTGGCCTGAGCTTTCTGGGCCCCACTGCTGCGAATTGCAGTCTGCAGCCGCCTCAGAAAATGGCATTTTCATAGAAGCGCCATCTTCTGGCGCTGTATCCAACTCTTCTAGCACCTGCCTGCTATACCTGGCTAGCATACAAAAATATGGCGAAGCTCACGTCCTTTTTTTGTAGTTTTTTGGCAAAAAAAATAAAAAATGCTTCCCTGGATTTTCCATTGCCAGTGAAGGTAACACCAAGCAGTGGGGGTTAGCAGCCAGTAGCTGCTTGGATTACCCTTAGCTAGCAATACAAAAAATGCAGCGGGAGCCCATATATATTTTTTTTAATTATTTATTTAAATAACTACAAATAAAATGGGCTTCCCTGTATTTTGATTGCTGGACATCACAGTGCTTTAAAAATAAATCTTTAAAAAAATGACGTAGCGCTCCGCGGTATTTTTGATTCTCAGGGCAGATAAAGCAGACAGCTATGGGTTGCCACCCCCATCTGCCTGCCGTTACCTTGGTTGGCAATCAAAATACAGGGAAGCCCATTAATTTTTTCTATTTAAAAAATAGTTAAAAAAAAAAATGACGTTGGGTCCCCCCATTTTTGATAGCCAGCTAGGGTAAAGCAGACGGCTGTAGCCTGAAAACCACAGCTGGCAGCTTTACCGTGGTTGGGGATCCAATGTGGAGGTCCCCTCAGGCTCTTTTTTATAATTATTTTATAAATATTAATAATTACACAATAAAAGTAGGGTCCCCCCCAAATTGGATCACCAGCCAAGGTAAAGCGGACAGCTGTGGTCTGGTATTCTCAGGGTGGGAAGGTCCATAGTTATTGGGCCTTCACAGCCTAAAAATAGCAGGCCGCAGGCACCCCAGATGTGGCGCATCCACTAGATGCGCCAATCCTGGCGCTTCACCCCAGCTCATCCCGTGCCCTGGTGCAGTGGCAAACGGGGTAATAAATCGGGTTGATACTAGCTGTAAAGTAACCTGAGATCAAGCCCAGCAGTTTGTGATGTCATGGCGTCTATTAGATACTCAACATCATAAACTGTCAGTACTAACAAAAAAAAAAAAAAAATCGACAAAAGAAATTTATTTGAAAAAACAGTCCCCAAAACATTTCCTCTTTCACCAATTTATTGTAAGAAAAAAAATAAAGGGGTCCCACGACGACTCTGGACCGTCTAGAATATGGGGGGGAGACACTCAGGGAACGTATCCCCCATTTTCTAGGAGTGCGGACCCTTCATGTGAGGAGTGTGGGTGCAATGAATCTGCACTCACTCTTCTCGGGTCCACAGCAGCAGAGTCCATGTCGTAATGGTTGCTACCAAAGCTGCAATGCCCTGCTCATGAGGTAAGGGCATGCCTAATCAGGAGAACTACTGTAGAGGAAGGTCTGCTCACTGGTATATAGGTGCTCAGAGGTAATAATAGATAAAATTAGTGAGTAACCTCGGCACTCTAAATCTCCCAGACTAAGTCAGTAAGTCACAACGGATAGTAATGCAAAATCACTCTTTATTGGTCCGTATTAAGAAAAAAAAAATTTTCATAAGCATATATGTTTTTGTCCAAAACAAGTTACAAATGACGTTTCGGCCTGAGCCTTCGTCAGATTGGACTTATCTGCATGTAATTATGAAAAATGACAATAATCAGTATCACATAAGAGTGAGAGAACAATAACATAAACTCGAACAATGTAGAGGTACAATTGGGATGCAGCAAAAAAATTGCAACACAGCAAGAAATGAAACACATGATACAAATGTCATAATACAGTACAAGGACCATATAGTAATGACAAATATGGGGTCAGAGTAGACTTAGACAGCTCTGGTACGAAAGAGATGTCAATCATAAAGTAACATGTGCAGTAGGTGTAGAGCTACAGTATGCATGGCAGAGCTGATGGGTAGACCGACCATAGAAAAAGAATGGAGAAAAAGTGGAGAATAAGTGGAGAATAAGTGGAGAATAAGTGGAGAAAAAGTGGAGAAAAAAATGGAGAAAAAGTGGAGAAAAAGTGGAGAAAAAAATGGAGAAAAAGTGGAGAAAAAGTGGAGAAAAAATGGAGAAAAAATGGAGAAAAAGTGGAGAAACAGTGGAGAATAAGTGGAGAAAAAAATGGAGAAAAAGTGGAGAAAAAGTGAAGAATAAGTGGAGAATAAGTGGAGAAAAAGTGGAGAAAAAGTGGAGAAAAAGTGGAGAAAAAGTGGAGAAAAAGTGGAGAAAAAGTGGAGAAAAAATGGAGAAAAAGTGGAGAAAAAGTGGAGAAAAAAATGGAGAAAAAGTGGAGAAAAAGTGGAGAAAAAATGGAGAAAAAATGGAGAAAAAGTGGAGAAACAGTGGAGAATAAGTGGAGAAAAAAATGGAGAAAAAGTGGAGAAAAAGTGAAGAATAAGTGGAGAATAAGTGGAGAATAAGTGGAGAAAAAGTGGAGAGAAAAATGGAGAAAAAGTGGAGAAAAAGTGGAGAAAAAGTGGAGAGAAAAATGTAGAAAAAGTGGAGAAAAAAATGGAGAAAAAGTGGAGAAAAAGTGGAGAATAAGTGGAGAATAAGTGGAGAAAAAGTGGAGAAAAAGTGGAGAAAAAGTGGAGAAAAAGTGGAGAAAAAGTGGAGAAAAAGTGGAGAATAAGTGGAGAATAAGTGGAGAAAAAAATGTAGAAAAAATGGAGAAAAAGTGGAGCACCCTTTGGTGCCTTTCATGTGGCACTAAGGGGTGCTTAGCTTTGTATTTAGCCAAAAAAATGAAAAAAAAAATTACGTAGGGTTCCCCCTAGTTTTGTAGCCAGCTAGGGTAAAGCAGACGGCTGCAGCCTGCAGACCACAGCTGGCAACCTCACCTTGGCTGGTAATCCAAAACTGAGGGCACCCCACGCTGTTATTTTAAATTAAATAAATAATTTTAAAAAAAAACACGTAGGGGTCCCCCAAAATTGGATCACCAGCCAAGGTAAAGCAGACAGCTGGGGCCTGATATTCTCAGACTAGGGAGGTCCATGGTTATTGGACTCTCCCCAGCCTAAAAATAGCAGGCCGCAGCCGCCCCAGAAGTGGCGCATCCATTAGATGCGCCAATCCTGGTGCTTCGCCCCAGCTCATCCCACGCCCTGGTGCGGTGGCAAACGGGGTAATATATGGGGTTAATACCAGATGTGTAATGTCACCTGGCATCAAGCCCTGGGGTTGGTGAGGTCAGGCGTCTATCAGATACCCGACATCACCAACCCAGTCAGTAATAAAAAAAAATAGACGACAAACACATTTTTATTTGAAAAAACACTCCCCAAAACATTCCCTCTTTAACCAATTTATTAGAATGAAAAACAAATCCAGGTCTGGTGTAATCCAAGGGGTTGCCATGACGATCCACACTGTCCCAGTCAATGAAGAGCAGAATGTTCCCCATTGGCTGGGAGAGCAATGCAGTGACCTGAGCTAACATCAATGGGTCAGCCCAGGTCACTGCAGGGCATGAGAAGTGCTGCTGTCAGGAGCGAGGTACATTACCTGCGCTGATCTCCAGCACACTGACAGCCCCTGTCACTGACCGGCGCCTTCTCACCAAGTATCGCGAGAGGCCCGTGACGTCACCGCTAGTCAGTCTCGGGTCGGAAGCGAGAGGTGATGTGACAAGCGGCGGCCATGGAGGACAGTGACAGCGCTGAGGTCGGGATGGCGGGACTTCATCACCGCAGGTAAGCCGAGCGGGACCATGTGTGTGTGTGTGTGTGTGTGTGTGTACGTGTGTACAATACATGCCGCGGGCAGGAGGGGGTGGAGCGAGCTGAGCGGGGAAGTGTGGGCTTCCTGCACGTAACTAAGATAAACATCGGGTTACTAACCAAAGCCCTTTGCTTGGATACCCGATGTTTATCTTGGTTACCAGCTTCTGGCAGGCTGCCAGCGATGGCTCCTGCACACTGTAGCTGTAAAAAGCCCTGCTTTTTGCTGCTAGAACCATTCTCGAACGTATCTAGAACTATCGAGCTTTTGCAAAAAGCTCGAGTTCTAGTTCGATCTCGAACAGCCCCAAAAATCACTCGAGCTTAGAACTGGAGAACCTCGAACCGCGAACCGCGCTCAACTCTAGTCACGACACTATTAGGGAGCAGGCAAAAAGTAATCAAATAATAATGGTCCGGGGTCAGAGAACAAGGATCAAACCAGAGACAGAAACCAACAGCACAACTTCAGAACCAGAAAATACAACTGGTGATATCCTGGGCAAGCATGGTCAGTAAATAAGCCTGAGCAATTACAAGGAAGGTGGAGCACCTGAGTAATCAACACCAACATTGAATTCTGTGCTATCAAACATACTGCTAGCTTAGTAACACAGGAAAATGCAACAGAAAATCTCCAAAGGCAAGATACTCTGCACAGAGGAATCGTGGCACTAAAGATATAATTTCATCCTCCTATATACACTGACGAGCAAAAAGGTAGTAATGTTATGAACTGTTGCCTTTCATGCTCCATATCTCACCATCTACTACAGCTTCAAACATGAGACAACCATCATTTTAGAGACAATCATCTTAGCTATCTCAAACATAAATTTGACTTGCAAATAGTTAGTATATGACATAGTTGTAGAAAAGACATGGACCGCACATCCAAAAATCATAAGTTGATCTCATGCCAATAGGCAAATAATTATGCAACTCAACATGAGGTTCTGAGTTTAACATTCTGATCAGACTGTATGAAGCCCACTGCCACATTGCGGCAAACCTCACAGTGGTTCAAAAGCCTTAAAGGTGTGACGCCACCACCTTAGCAACAGTGCACCAGCAGTGCAAGTGACCTCGTGCCCCACAGAACCCATGCTGCAAGGCTGAGTCCCCATAATGACTGGCCACACTGCCCCACAAACACAAAATCACTGCAAAAATGTCCACCAAACAGCACAAACACCTTGTAAAATTAGTTGGACAACTCACCTTCTACGAACTCCCAGAATGAGAATTGAGAGCAAAAATTCTTCTTGCAGTCTCCTGTTAATTAAAAATGCCTGTGCCAAATGGCAAGAGTTCTGGTCGAAGTGAAACAAAAAATAGAGGGGACAGACCATGTAATATGCCATAGCTGTAGAAAAACATGGACCACACATCCAAAAATCACAAGTTGATCTAATACTGCTAGGCAAAAATGTATGCAACTGAACATGAGGTTCTTAGTAGTTGCAACTTATTTTCTTGTCAGTGTACTGTTACAGTTTTGCATCTGGTGATGGAAAATGTTTTTCTTCCTATTTACTACAAATTAAAAACAGGTCTCACATTCACTAATAGCTCAGTGTGTTATTAGTTTGATTGCCAAGCGAAACTTGACTGGTTCAAATCAAGCAGCAGCCATGAAAAAGATTTCCCAAGAAATGAGCAACAGCATTATCCAATGGTTTCTTAGTTGAGAAAATTGCCAAACTGTATCATGTGAGTGCCATGACAGTTTTAATAATACAAAATGAAGTCCGTCCATCCATTCAAAAGTCAAGAGGTGGACGTCCAGCCATAATATTGGAGTCAACAAGTAAGCTCATCACAAGGTCTGTGAGTTCTGGCATGATAAACATGAAAATGGAGATGGCTGCTATGCTTTGTAATAGTGAGATCACAGTCATCCATACAATCACCATGCAACACATGTTAAACAAGTCTGGAACAGTGACCCGAAAAAAGATGAAAAAACCTCGACTTCAATTTCGTCATAAGAAGCTTTGGTTTGAGTTTGCAAAATAGACCTAAAATGTACAGTAGAAAATTGAAAACAGGGGATCTTGAACAATGAGCCAAAGGCTGTATAATCCTGCAGCGATGTCTATCACCCAGTGATGTCAATGTCCCCTAGTGGTGTCTATGCCCACCAATAATGTATATGTCACCCAGTAATGTCTATTCCCCCAGTTTTGTCTATGTACCCCAGTGTTGCTTATGCCCCCTGTGATCTTGATGCCCCCCAGTGATTTCTATGTCCCCCACTGATGTCTATGCCCCCCATTCTCCCGAGTGATGTCTATGTCCCCAGTGATTTCTATGCCACCCATGATGTCCATGCCCCCCAGTGATGTCTATGGCCCCAGTGATATCCATGCCTTCTGTGATGTCTATGTTCCCAATGATCTCTATGCCCCCCAGTTTCCCCAGTAATATATATGCCTCCCCAGTGATGTTTATGCCTCCACAGTGATGTTTATTCCCTCAAGTGATGTCAATGTGCCAGTGTTGTCTACACCTTCAATGATGTCTTTGCCCCCTAGTGATGTCTATGCCATATGATGTCTATGCCTCCAGTGATCTCTATGCCCTCAGTCTTCCCAGTTATGTCTATGTCTACCCAGTAGTATCTATGCCTCCAGTGATCTCTATCACCCAGTGATGTCTATGCCCACAGTGATATCTATGCCCTCAGTGATTTCTATGCCCCCAGTCTATGCACTCAACCTCTCCAGTGATGTCTATCCATAAAGTCTACCCAGTGTTGTCTATGCCCTCTTCAGTGATGTATATGCCCCCAGTGATATCTTTATCCCAGCCTCCTCAGTGATGTACATTCTCCAGCCTCCACAGTGATGTTTGGAGGAAGACTGGTGGAGGAAGGTTGAACTAGATGGACCTAGGTCTTTTTTCAACCTAAGTAACTATGTAACTATGTAACTATGTAACTATGTTTATGCTTCCAGCCTACCCTGTAATGTATTTGCCCCAGCTCCTCCTGTGCAATATATACAAAAGGGCCCAGCATCGCCTATGTAGTACATATACAGCAGTCCCAGCGTCTCCTATGTGATGTATGTACAGCAGACTCAGTGTCTCCTATGTGATGTATATACAGCAGTCACAGCGTCTCCTATGTGATGTATATGGTTTGCAAAACTTATTATCACAGAGTTGACTGCGCTCCAGGCTGATACAAACCTGGAAAAGCAGTTGTGAGAAGCAACATGATTACAATCACCTAACATTACAGCCGCACCAAAGAGACAAAGCTCCAGCCCCCACTTGAGGAGTCAGTTAATTGATTGTTTGACCAAATTTAGCAGAGTAATTTTCAAGTTGATAATTTTGTGAAGCCCCCAAATGATGGTAAAAATATCTAAATGGCGCTTAGCAGAAAAATGGTTTCCCACCCCTTCACTTCACTATAAGTCACTTCACTTCCCTAGATCACCACAGATGTTGCCATGTATCTTTAATCAAACCTAAATTACAAAGTATGCTGCTTTATTTTACTACTATTGATTATTAGGGATGTTACCTATTTTTGTACAGGAGATTCAGATAATCTGCTGTTTCTAAATTATCATCAAAACTGTTATCCTACAGACAGTGTACAGTTAGGTCCAGAAATATTTGGAAAGTGACACAAGTTTTGTTATTTTAGCTGTTTACAAAAACATGTTCAGAAATACAATTATATATATAATATGGGCTGAAAGTGCACACTCCCAGCTGCAATATGAGAGTATTCACATCCAAATCGGAGAAAGGGTTTAGGAATCATAGCTCTGTAATGCATAGCCTCCTCTTTTTAAAGGGACCAAAAGTAATTGGACAAGGGACTCTAAGGGCTGCAATTAACTCTGAAGGCATCTCCCTCGTTAACCTGTAATCAATGAAGTAGTTAAAAGGTCTGGGGTTGATTACAGGTGTGTGGTTTTGCATTTGGAAGCTGTTGCTGTGACCAGACAACATGCGGTCTAAGGAACTCTCAATTGAGGTGAAGCAGAACATCCTGAGGCTGAAAAAAAAGAAAAAATCCATCAGAGAGATAGCAGACATGCTTGGAGTAGCAAAATCAACAGTCGGGTACATTCTGAGAAAAAAGGAATTGACTGGTGAGCTTGGGAACTCAAAAAGGCCTGGGCGTCCACGGATGACAACAGTGGTGGATGATCGCCGCATACTTTCTTTGGTGAAGAAGAACCCGTTCACAACATCAACTGAAGTCCAGAACACTCTCAGTGAAGTTGGTGTATCTGTCTCTAAGTCAACAGTAAAGAGAAGACTCCATGAAAGTAAATACAAAGGGTTCACATCTAGATGCAAACCATTCATCAATTCCAAAAATAGACAGGCCAGAGTTAAATTTGCTGAAAAACACCTCATAAAGCCAGCTCAGTTCTGGAAAAGTATTCTATGGACAGATGAGACAAAGATCAACCTGTACCAGAATGATGGGAAGAAAAAAGTTTGGAGAAGAAAGGGAACGGCACATGATCCAAGGCACACCACATCCTCTGTAAAACATGGTGGAGGCAACGTGATGGCATGGGCATGCATGGCTTTCAATGGCACTGGGTCACTTGTGTTTATTGATGACATAACAGCAGACAAGAGTAGCCGGATAAATTCTGAAGTGTACCGGGATATACTTTCAGCCCAGATTCAGCCAAATGCCGCAAAGTTGATCGGACGGCGCTTCATAGTACAGATGGACAATGACCCCAAGCATACCGCCAAAGCTACCCAGGAGTTCATGAGTGCAAAAAAGTGGAACATTCTGCAATGGCCAAGTCAATCACCAGATCTTAACCCAATTGAGCATGCATTTCACTTGCTCAAATCCAGACTTAAGACGGGAAGACCCACAAACAAGCAGGACCTGAAGGCTGCGGCTGTAAAGGCCTGGCAAAGCATTAAGAAGGAGGAAACCCAGCGTTTGGTGATGTCCATGGGTTCCAGACTTAAGGCAGTGATTGCCTCCAAAGGATTCGCAACAAAATATTGAAAATAAAAATATTTTGTTTGGGTTTGGTTTATTTGTCCAATTACTTTTGACCTCCTAAAATGTGGAGTGTTTGTAAAGAAATGTGTACAATTCCTACAATTTCTATCAGATATTTTTGTTCAAACCTTCAAATTAAACGTTACAATCTGCACTTGAATTCTGTTGTAGAGGTTTCATTTTAAATCCAATGTGGTGGCATGCAGAGCCCAACTCGCGAAAATTGTGTCACTGTCCAAATATTTCTGGACCTAACTGTATGTGGCAAACAGGGAGTCCATGTGCCTTTTTTGCACAGAAATTATCAGTTGTCTAAGACCCCTTTCACACATCAGTTTTTTGCCATCAGTCACAATCCATCGAATTTTTGAAAAAACGGATCCGACGACTGATGCTGTTGGATCTGATTTTTCTAATAGACTTGTAGTAGTGACAGATTGCGATGGATAGATGGATGTTTCATCTGTCATTCGAAAAATCTGTCGAAAATAGTTTATCTGTCGGACGGAGACAACGGACCAAGTAATGTTTTTTGTCTATGTCAAAAAAACGGACGGCGATGTATCCATCACCATCTTTCATTTGGTATAATGGAAGCCTTTGGGCGCAGGATAAGTCGTAAGCCATCAAATGATGGAATACGGTGATGGATTCCATTTTTTTTAACTGAGCATGCTCAGATGGGGTGTAAATACACTGTTGGGCTTAAAAAACTGATGCAACGGATCCGTGCTTTTGACGGATCCGTCGCATCAGTTTTTCCACAATCTGCGACGGATCCGCCAAGCCAATGGATTGTGACTGATGGAAAAAAACTGATGTGTGAAAGGAGCCTAAGGCCCGCTTTACACGCTGCGTGCGTACCCACCCCCATCGTTTGTGCGACACAGGCAAATCGCTGCCCGTGGTGCACAAAATCGTGTGCACCCGTCACACTACTTACCTGCCTAGCGACGTCGCTATGGCCGGCGAACCACCTCCTTTCTAAGGGGGCAGTTCGTTCGGCGTCACAGCGATGTCACTAAGCGGCCGCCCAATCGAAGCGGAGGGGCGGAGATGAGCGTGACGTAACATCCCGCCCACCTCCTTCCTTCCTCATTGTGGACGACTGCAGGTAAGGTGAGGTTCCTCGTTCCTGCGGTGTCACATGTAGTGATGTGTGCTGCCGCAGGAACGACGAACTACATCGTACAAGCAGCAGCAATGATAATTGGGAAGAGGGGGTGATGTCACCAATGAGCGATTTTGAATGTTTTTGCGATGATTCAAAATTGCTCATAGGTGTCACACACAACATCGCTAATGCGGCCGGATGTGTGTCACAAATTCCGTGATCCCAACGAGATCGCTTTAGCGATATCGTAGTGTGTAAAGTCACCCTAAGGGCGGCTTTGCACGTTGCGACATCGCAAGCCGATGCTGCGATGTTGCACGCGATAGTCCCCGCCCCCGTCGCAGGTACGATATCGTGTGATAGCTGGCGTAGCGAACATGATCGCTACGCCAGCTTCACATGCACTCACCTGCCCTGCGACCATCGCTCTGGCCGGCGACCCGCCTCCTTCCTAAGGGGGCGGGTCGTGCGGCATCATAGCGACGTCACACGGCAGGCGGCCAATAGCGTCGGAGGGGCGGAGATGAGCAGGATGTAAACATCCCGCCCACCTCCTTCCTTCCGCATATTCTACGGAAGCCGCGGTGACGCCGGTAGGAGATGTTCCTCGCTCCTGCGACTTCACACACAGCGATGTGTGCTGCCGCAGGAGCGAGGAACAACATCGGACCGTCGCGTCAGCGTAATTATGGATTACGCCGACGCTGCACCGATGATACGATTACGACGATTTTGCACTCGATAATCGTATCATCTAGGCTTTACACACTACGATGTCGCCTGCGATGCCGAATGTGCGTCACTTTCAATTTGACCCCACCGACATCGCACCTGCGATGTCGTAGTGTGCAAAGCCCGCCTTAGTCTACCTTTGTGTTTCCTAGGACAAGAATACAGAACAGACTGTGTATCCTTTACCAGGATCCCGATGACATTCTAGAAATCAATAAGATCGGTCTAAAACAAGTGATCTTTTACATTGCTGCTTTGCTTTTGGGCTCAATTAGTTCAGAATATGACACTGAGCTTAGAGCCATAATTTGTTATAGGGATAGTTTAATCTAGGGAAAATAATTTTATGAACGGATATTATTGTGGATAAAAAAAAAGAGTTGGGGGGATATGGCTTGTTGTGAACTGCTCCAAACATTGTTATTCATTCTGTTGTCAACTGTTAGAACTCACTAGGGTTCAGAGCTTAAAATATTTTTGGTGCATGATTGCCAGTGTCAACCAGAAGGGGGCACCCATGACATGTCCCCCTGGTGTTGCGTGCCTGGGGGGCTGCCAAGAAGTCATTCTGCCTTTGTGAAGAAAGGCCTGTGATTAACTGATGGAACATGCCATGATATTTGTTTTTTTATATAACATATAAATCCAAAAGAATAAAACTGTATTACTTAAAATATATTGAATAAGTCATTAATTGCCAAAAAAAAAAAAATGCTGAACAGAAGTTAATGTTTAACAAGATAATTGAGAAACAACATTCCAACCAACCTAAATCTAATTGAAAGTAGTTATTTACATTAAATAATTTATAGATATAGATACATAATAAATTATATATAATGATTTTGACCGGTTGAGCTATCCAAACTGGATTGCTTTCTGATTTCACTGCTTGTGTATGTAATATACGGAATGCCTTCATATACGGTACTATTTATACATTAAGTACTTTATTCTTCATTTGTAAGTTTTTATCAGATAAATCAAAATAATTAAACAAGAGGAAAATGAATTATTCACTTTACTAAGGAAAAATTAACCTCTATTATTGAACAATGCAGTTTAGCTCTGACTTGGAAAATACACATCTGTACTATCAAAGAATATAATGTACAGAAAATATAATATTCATGATTAAGATTTGTAATGAATGGCCTTGTTAATGCATACACTGTATGCATGTTGTGAAATTTTGCAGGCTTAATTAGTACTTGCTGATTATGTTTATTTCCTGATGTACACACTGATTATGCATTGTCCACACACTGAGGCTTGAAACAGGATCTGTAGATAAAGTAGCACCTAGTCATTTAACTGGGGACACAAAATGCAAATGGAGCAACTTATGTAAAATTGAATTAATTCTAATAGAACCCATTTTGCTTGAGCAGCTGGTGTCACATTATAAACAGAGATCTCTTGTTATGAGAAATAAAAGGCTTCTGTTGACAGATGCTTATATACTGTTAAATACAGGCACAAACATCATTTAAAAATCATTTCGCTCAATTTAGATTTTATTCAGATTTTTTTATTTTATTTATGTTTTATGTTTGTGAGGTTTTCTTGTTTTATTCAATTATTTTTTTTTTTTCAAAATTATTTAAAGAACGTGCGGAAAATGTTGCTAATCCTGGTAAAATTGTGGGAAATATATACTTTTTTAAATTAACATTTTATATAAATTGACTCAAATGATATATTTTGAGTCTTCAGGCCCAGATACAGTTTAACCAATTTGTAGTATATCATGTTTTAATGTACCATTTTCTTGCACTAATATTGTCATTTTAGAGTCCTTTAAATTATATATTTTTTTAATTTTTAAAATTATTATGTTGAATTTTAGTTTTTTTTTTAATTTTACAATTATTAAATTGAATTATATACTGCTGTACTCTGAAATATATGATGTACCATATTTACATTTACTTTATTATAGAACATGTCTAATTACCTGGATCAGGCATAATTTTAAAGTAATACATAGTTGGGATACTTACTATAATATCTATTTTTATTTTATTGTCTGTCAGAATTTTTTATTTAGTTATTTTTCTATCACCCTGAATAAAATTGTTTCCCATGTAACTGAGACCATCATCATGTTATTACCAGGATCAAAAGAGGCAGTAAGTAGATCAGTCAGTTTGAAAAACAAAAAACAGGTATGTGCCCAAGTTGCTTTTTTATGGGTTTCTTTTCTGCACACAAAAAAACATGTTTTGGCAGGAAAAACACAGCAGAAAAAAACAGGCATATTTTATTGCATTTGAGTGTTTTTTCACTTGTATTTTTTACTGGTTCTTTATGTCCTTTTTTTTAGTAAAGGCCATCGCGGGGGTTCAGGCGCTGTACCCCCACGATCACAGCCGGGTCACTGGTCAATGTTACAGCCGGGACCCAGCTCTCACTGAATGGAGCAGTGCCCATACCACTTCCAGCATTTAACCCTCTAAATGCTGCAGTCAGTGCTATCAGAGCATTCAGGAGGCTTGGAATGGGATCACTTAGGCGCCACTCACATCAGCGGTATTTTGCCGTTGGGCTGGATCCAGTACAAATGCAATTCAGCTTAATTCACCTCCAATGGACTCACGGTGGGATACGGTCACATGCACCACATGTCACCGCATGTGACTGCATGTTGCCGCGATTCAATAGGAAATGAATCCAGCTGAAACGTATTTGCGTTTGCGGCAATATACCGCTGATGTGAGCGCGATTTTACCTTTCCCTGGAGATCAGGTCCCTGTAATGCAATCACAGGGATTCGATCGCTGCCATAGTAACCCTGGGTCGTCAACATGACGACCCGGGGTTAAGGGCATTTTTCACGCTGTGATATTGCAAGTGATATCGCTAGTGAGCGTACCCGCTCCCGTTGGTTGTGCGTCGTGGGCAAATCGCTGCCCGTGGTGCACAACATTGTTAACACCCATCACACATACTTACCTGGCTAGCGACGTCGCTGTGGCCGGAGAACTGCCTCCTTTCTAAGGGGGTGGTTCGTTCGGCGTCACAGCGACGTCACTAAGCAGCCGCCTAATAGAAGCGGAGGGGCGGAGATGAGCGGGACTAACACCCCGCCCACCTCCTTCCTTCCTTATTGCGGGTGGCTGCAGGTACGAGGTTGTTCCTCGCTCCTGCGGTGTCACACATAGCAATGTGTGCTGCCGCAGGAACGACAAACAACCTGCGTCCTGTAACAGCAAAGATAATCGGGAATGGAACGACACCTCAATGATCAATGATAAGGTAAGTAATTTTGATCATTAACAGTTGTTCGTGCATTTCACACGCAACAACATCGCTAACGAGGCCGGATGTGCGTCACAAATTTCGTGACCCCAACAACATCTCGTTAGCGATGTCGTTGCGTGCAAAGCGGCCTTAACTCAGCTACAGAGAGCCTCAAACACCACTGTGCCTCGCACACCACCACCATATCATCCACTGTAGTAATAAAGCATTGCAGTAGATTATATAAACACAGGAACAATTGACATGCTGCTTCTTTTTTCAGCAACAAAATCTGAAGGAAAAAAGAAGCAGCATGTGCACAGCAAGTCACAATTCTCATAGGCTCTGCTGGGATGATTATTCCTTGCTTTTATTGATTTTAATAAGCAAGGAAAAATGCATGAAAAAACAAATAAAAAAATACCACGTGGACACATAGCCTTAGAATTTTCTGACTGATAATGCCCTGTATTTTTTAAATAAACCATTTTTTAATCCCTTCATGGACAGGAAAATTTCAATTTTTATACTTTCATCCTGGCCCACTTCCAAGAGCCATAACTTTTCTTATTTTTTGGCAACGTCTCCATTTGAGGCCTTGATTTTTTATAAGAAGATTTTAGGTTGTGAATTACATAACTCATATGCCATATAATCTACTGAGAAATGGGAAAAAAATATTAAAGAGTATGGTGAAACAGAGAAATAAAAATGCAATTGTATTGATTTTTGGGTGGTAAAAAAACCTGGTAACATCATGTTATAGGTCAGTACATTTACAGTCATAACAAGTTTGTAAAGGTTTTTACAAGTTGTGTTGGTTTGTGTAGTCATTGTCTGAGACCTATAATGTTTTCATTTTTCCATTGATAGAGCTGAATAAAAGCCTGTTTTTTGTGATTAGTGTATATTGATACCGGTGGCTGGAATTGGTTTTGCTTTATGCTGCTTATAAACCAGCTTAAATAATTTTACATTTTAACAGATCGGACTTTTATGGGTTTCGTTTAATGCTTTTCAGTTTTTGTTATTTTAAATATTGAAAAAAAAGTAATTAAAATTTTACTTTCATATAAAAAATAATCTGAGTTTTTGAAAATATGGATTGTTGTAAATTTACTTTGCACAGATTCAGCAACAATAACATCCGGCTGGCCTCTGTTTTGTTGAATCAGCTGTCAAAAGTTAGTGAAAAAAGTTACACTTAATAGTGTAGCTAGAGTCCGGTTGGGCACAGAGAAAAATTTGGGCCTAGGACCCCGCCTCCATGTTGATCAGATGGTCAGAAGTATGGGTCCACATAACATTCTTGATCTTATAAAACCATTTGTGTTCTCTCCCACATAATGATTCTACCATCCTGGCACCTGTAATAATGTTCCATTCCTGGCCCCTTCCTAAAATAATGTTCCCATATTGGCACCTTTCTGTGGTAATGTCCATTATACTAGGCCCCTTCATGGTATATTGTCCTCCTTTCTGCGCACTTTCCTGGTATAATGTCCCTCATTACAGGCCACTTCCTGGTAAAATGTCCCCCATCCCGTGCCCCTTGCTAGCATAAACCAGGACCCTTATATAATATTCCGTATCCTGAGCTCCTTCCTGCTGTAATGTTTTCCATCCTGTACCCCTTCCTGGTATAATGTTTCCTAACCTGAACCCTATCCTGGTATATTGTCCACCATGCTGGCCTTCTTTCTGCTATAATTTCCCCCATCCTGGACCCCTTCCAGTAATAAAAAAAAAACATCTTCAGCCCCTTCCTGGTATAATGTTTCCTTTCTTAGCCATTTTGTGCTATAATGTCCCCCATCCTGAGTTGCCCTTTCAAGTGATAATGTCCCTCATCCGCTTGCTCTTCACCAACACATTTATAAAAAAAAACAGAAACTATTCTTCTTACTGTCCCCTGCTCCCATGTTTTGTGGTGTATTCTTTTATAGGTGGCGCAGGAGCTGGCAGCTGACTTCAGCCAGCCTAACATGGCAAATGACCTCACTGTCATGTGCTGCTATTGACAGGCACGTCAACATTAGCTGTCACTGTCTTATTGCCAGCAGTATTTATTGCAGTGCAGGGAGTCGGCAATACATTTCAGCTGAATATGTAGCCAAGTATGCACATCTAGCTGGAATAGGTTCTTGCATTGGCAAGCATCCCACCCATATGGGCCCAGGTTTAGATTCACTTGTTCCGGGTTGGTGGCACAGGATTGGAGGATGGCTGACCTGCTACCGATATTTATTTAAGAAAGGTAAGAGGGTGGATTCAAGCAACTACAGTCCAGTAAGCCTGATATCAGTACATAGTATGCAAAGTTTTTGAGGGCATTATAAGAGATGACCAGCAGAAATTAAATGCAAAAAATAATATAAAAACTGACAACCAGCATGGATTCATGAAGGATAAGTTGTGTCTAAAGAAACATGTTGGGTTTCTATAAGGAGGTTACTGCAAATCTGGATATTGGTAATGCAGCTAATGTGATTTTTCTGGACTTTGAAAAGGCATTTCATACTGTACCACATAATAGCCTTATACTGAAGTTGCAGAAGCAGGGACTAGGGGAAACCATATGCAACTGGGTAAGGAATTGGCTAAAAGATAGGAAACAAAGAGTCCTCATAAATGGTACTTACTCTAAATTGGATATAGTCAGCAGTGGGGTATTGCAGGGATCTGTGTAAGGGCCAATTCTTTCTAATCTCTTTATTAATAACCTTGTCGATGGCATTAAGAGTAGAGATGAATTACCCCCCTAGTGTTCGAATTTGGTTCGGTTCGCCGAATGGCGGGTGTGTTTGGCGAACGTTCGACGAATGTTCAGCGAACACCTTCAAACCCCATTGAAAACAATGGGAAGCAAACACAAACACATACAAACACATTATACATGTACACATACACATACAGTTAATAAACATTGCCATTATACTTACAGGTCCCCGCGACGCGTCTTGCAGACTCTGTCTACCGCCGCTTTTCCTTCCGATCATCGCTGCGCCCTCCTGGTAACCAGCACTGATGATAGGACCTTCCGTGATGTCGTCATAGCATGTGACCAGTCACATGTCTATTATCTCATTGGCTACAGACTGGTCACATGGCTAGATGTCATACTAGGTCCTGTCAGTGCATCTCTCCAGTACGCGGTGCTTGTTTGAGCATCTCCGTGTACCGGCGAGATGCTCTGGCACATGGTCGGCTCCTCGTTCCTGCATGTTGGCGCTCTTTACAGAGTCAGCCCACAAGCAGGGTGTTACGGTTGCTGCGAGCACTGGAGACTATGTCCAGATTTCTTGCTACTGCACATGTGCGAGCGCTGGAGACTAAGTCCAGATTTCTTGCTACTGCACATGTGCGAGCGCTGGAGACTAAGTCTAGATTTCTTGCTACTGCACATGTGCGAGCGCTGGAGACTAAGTCCAATCTTGGAGCCATTGCACATGTGCGGGTGACATCATCGCTGACACGAGGTCACATGTCTCTGACACCTTCTATGCCGATTGGTCGCTGGTCATGTGGTTGTGACGTCTTGCTCGGTGATAGGCCAGCATGACGTCACTCCTGTCGTTCTGGCAGCGGATTGGCTCTGGTGTCCTCCATCTTGGATGAGGCACAGAGTCTATATAAGACCCTGACACACGCCGCATGGTGCTCAGTCCTCTTGGTTCATGCATATGAGTAGACGCTCTGTGCGCGTTCCTCTAGGCATTCCTCTGTCTATGCTAGGTGAGCGCTACCGGCAGGGTAGCGTTCTTATACCTTACAGCTTCGGCTGCTGTCCGTATCCTTACCTCTTAGGGGAGCGGACATAGGCAGGTGCCTGAGGCACATGGTCTGGCTGGGCCTTGTGATTCTACTCGTAGGTGGACGTTGCCGCTAGGGTAACGTTCCTTATACTGCGTCTGGCAGTTGTTCGTATCCTCGCACACTAGGGGAGCGAACAGAGGTAGGAGCTTTGTGCGGCTTACGCTGCTGTTCGTCTCTTTTGCACCACTAGAAGAGCGGACCTAGGCAGGTGCCATATCTAGTGGTTCGTGTCCTCGCACACTAGTGGAGCGAACGCAGGTAGGAGCTTTGTGCGGCTTACGCTGCTGTTCGTCTCTTTTGCACCACTAGAAGAGCGGACCTAGGTAGGTGCCATTTCGCACACATTGCCTTTGTCTCTGTGATTATTAACAGAGATCATTCCACACACCCTCCAAGTAAGGGAGGAATTGCTTTACTTACTTATTATATCCTTCTGTGAGTTAACAGAGGTATTGCACTCTGCCATAGTCTGCAGCAAAGTCTTTGCACGGTGGACCCTGACTGTCTGATACTCCTTTCAGTTATTATCAGACAGCCCCCCGTAACATTAGGACTGAGCCAAGGGTCTGGCAGTTATGGCAGAATATCAGCAGTTACACCGTTACATACAAGTACTTGAGTCACGGCTCAAGAGTATAGAGGATAAACCTCAGACCATGGTGACATCTGCACATGATCCTCGACTTGCTCTGCCAAACAGATATTCTGGCGATGCCACATCATGTCGTGGTTTCATTAGTCAGTGTCAGATACACCTAGAGGTCAACTCTTCTCGCTTCTCTACGGAGAGGTCCAGAGTAGGCTTTATCATCTCCTTACTTCAGGACAAAGCCTTAGAATGGGCGACTCCCCTATGGGAGCGCTCTGATGTGGTTACTCTGAGACATCAAGACTTTCTTGATGCTCTTAAGGCGGTATTCATGGGTCCGCAGGTTACCCATG
Organism: Anomaloglossus baeobatrachus; assembly: GCF_048569485.1. Taxonomy (NCBI): domain Eukaryota; kingdom Metazoa; phylum Chordata; class Amphibia; order Anura; family Aromobatidae; genus Anomaloglossus; species Anomaloglossus baeobatrachus. The sequence continues at coordinate 141,377,830 of NC_134358.1, forward strand.
ATGCGGCCCTGAGACTGTTAGATCTATCTCAGGGTTCGTTATCCACTAGTTCTTATGCCATTGCTTTTAGAACTCTGGTGGCAGAACTAGATTGGCCAGACAAGGTGTTGATTCCTATCTTCTGGAGAGGGTTGGCAGGCTATGTCAAGGATGCCCTTGCTACTCGTGAGGTCCCTGCTTCTCTGGAGGACTTGATCACAGTAGCAACGAGGATCGATGTACGCCATAAGGAAAGTAGACTCGAGGTCTCTTCCTCACGCCCTAAGCATCGGGCTATTCCAGTTGTTGAGGGTCCACTACCATCTTCCTCAGCATCTGAAACATCTCCCACTCCTATGGAGTTAGGTCATACGTTCTCCAGACTACGCAAGTCTGGTCCTCCTATATGTTACGTATGTCGTCAGGCTGGGCACTATGCCAACAAGTGTCCTAGTCGTCAGGGAAACTCCCTGGCCTAGTAACCATTAGAGAGGGGTTACTAGAGACGTCTTCTGCACCCTCTAAGTGTTGTATCCCAGGTCAGCTCTCGTTATCTGAGAATAGATGGCCTATTATGGCTTTTGTGGATTCCGGAGCTGACGGGATTTTTGTGTCCTCAGGATTTGTAAAGGGACACAATATTCCCTCTATCATGTTAGAGGCGCCTATTCCTGTCCGTGTTGTTAATGGAACTATGTTGTCTGACTCCATTACATTGAGGACAGTTCCCTTGCGCCTTTCCCTGTCTCAGGGTCACATAGAGGAGATTTCTTTTCTTGTTTTGCCTGAGGGTATAGACGATGTTCTTCTGGGTCTTCCATGGCTTCGGACTCATGCTCCTCACATTGACTGGGAGTCTGACAGCATTATTAGTTGGGGTTCGAAATGTCAGTCCCGATGTCTTCCCTTACCACATAAGGTCGTTGCGGTTGCATCAACTGATCTCTCTCCCATACCTACACCCTATTTGGATTTCGCTGACGTGTTCTCCAAACAGGGTGCTGAGGTTCTTCCACCCCATAGGCCGTATGACTGTGCCATAGACCTTATCCCAGGTTCGGTTCCACCTAAAGGCAGGGTTTACCCCCTGTCGATACCTGAGTCGGAGGCCATGTCGACCTATATAAGAGAGAGTTTAGAGAAGGGGTTCATTCGTAAGTCTGTCTCTCCCGCGGGAGCTGGGTTTTTCTTTCTTCGGAAGAAAGAGGGTGATTTGCGTCCCTGCATAGATTACAGGGGTCTCAACGCAATCACAATAAAGAACAAATACCCATTACCTTTAATTTCGGAGCTCTTTGACAGACTGAGAGGAGCTCAAGTTTTTACGAAGTTGGATCTGCGGGGTGCGTATAACTTGGTACTAATTCGTAAGGGTGACGAATGGAAGACCGCTTTTAACACCCGAGACGGTCACTATGAATACCTCGTCATGCCTTTTGGGTTATGTAATGCACCCGCAGTATTTCAGGACTTCGTAAACGATGTGTTCAGGGATTTACTGTTATCCTCAGTAGTGGTGTATCTGGACGACATCCTGATTTTTTCTCCTGATCTGGAGACTCATCGTCAGGATGTCGTTCGTGTCCTTTCCCGTTTAAGGGAGCACTCATTGTTTGCTAAACTCGAGAAATGTGTATTCGAGCAGTCCTCATTGCCTTTTTTGGGTTACATTATCTCACAAGAGGGTCTGGCTATGGATCCTGCGAAGCTCTCTGCTGTCCTGCAATGGTCCGAACCTCATTCCTTGAAGGCGGTGCAACACTTCTTAGGATTCATAAATTATTACAGGCAGTTCATACCCCATTTTTCTACTTTGGTGGCCCCTTTGGTGGCCTTGACTAAGAAAGGTGCTAATCCCAAAGCCTGGTCTACTGAGACATCTCAGGCTTTTGAGGCAGTAAAAAGACACTTTTCAACCGCTCCCGTTCTTCAAAGACCCGATGAGAATAAGCCCTTCCTCTTAGAGGTTGATGCCTCTTCAGTGGGTGCTGGTGCAGTCTTGTATCAAAAGAACGGTGCAGGTAGAAAAAGGCCGTGTTTCTTCTTTGCTAAAACCTTTTCACCGGCAGAGAGAAACTATACCATTGGGGATAGGGAACTGCTCGCCTTGAGATTAGCCTTGGAGGAGTGGCGTCACTTGCTGGAAGGAGCGAAACATCCTTTCCAGGTCTATACAGACCATAAGAATCTGACGTACTTACAAACCGCTCAGCGTCTGAATCCTCGCCAAGCCCGCTGGTCCTTGTTTTTCTCCCGCTTTCACTTCTCCATCAACTATCTGTCTGGGAGTAAGAATAACAAGGCAGACGCCCTGTCTCGCTCTATGCTTTCTACCCAGGAAGAGATTGACGAACCTCGTCTTATCCTTCCCTCCAGGGTTTTTCATACGCTCTCCCCTGTGACCTTAGACCAAATCCCACCGGGCAAGACCTTTGTTCCGCCTGATCGACAGAATGATATACTGTCATGGGCCCACACCTCAAAGGTGGGTGGGCATTTTGGTATTAGGCGGACACGAGAGTTACTGGAGAGGTGGTATTGGTGGCCACACTTAGCCAGCCACGTCAAGAGATATGTCGGTTCCTGCTACTCGTGTGCTCGCAACCGTCCATTACGGCAGAGACCGGCTGGGCTCTTGCATCCTTTACCAGTGCCAGATAGACCATGGGAGGTGGTAGGCATGGACTTTGTGGGTGATCTTCCATGTTCACAGGGACATAGATTTGTGTGGGTCATTACGGACCATTTCTCCCGGATGGTTCATCTCGTACCGTTATCGAGAATCCCATCTTCCAGGGTACTAGCCAAACTATTCCTCAAGCATGTCTTTAGGCTTCACGGGATGCCAGATCGTATCATTTGTGATAGAGGCCCGCAATTTACTTCCCGTTTCTGGCGAGATCTTTGTAGCCTTCTGCAAATTGAGTTGAATCTCTCTTCGGCATACCATCCGGAGACTAATGGTTTGGTTGAACGTACCAATCAATCTATGATTATATACCTTCGACACTTTGTTGCTGAGAACCACGATAACTGGTCCTCCCTCCTACCCTGGGCAGAATTTGCCCTTAACAATTCGCTGGCTGAGGCCACTGGGCAGATACCGTTCGTACTCAATAATGGGCAACACCCTAGGGTACCGGTACCTTTTCCCGCTGCTGCACCTCCTCCTCTTGTGGCCGACTGGGCAACTAATGCCAGAGAGGTTTGGGATCGGACTCAAGAGTCGATCCAAGCAGCTAAGGACCGTATGAAGACGGTGTCCGATCGGTTTCGTCGCCCGGCTCCTGTCTTTTCTCCAGGGGACTTTGTGTGGCTCTCTGCAAAACACGTGAGACTTAGAGTGAGCACTGTCAAATTTGCTCCTCGCTTCCTGGGTCCTTATGAGGTTCTTCGACAGGTAAATCCTGTAGTCTATCAATTGAAGTTACCTGCCCATCTTAGGATTCATGACAAATTCCATGTCTCACTGCTAAAGCCGGCTATTTTACCTCACGCTCGTGAATTGCACTCTCCTGCCTCTGATTCCTCTCGCTCTAGCTATGAGGTACGAGCCATAGTTGGTTCTAAGATGGTTACAGGGCGCAGGTTCTTCTTGATAGATTGGGAGGGCTATGGCCCGGAACATCGCTCTTGGGAGCCTGAGGAGGCTGTCCATGCTCCCGACTTAGTTGCCGATTACCTGCGTCGCCGGGAAGGGGGCCCTTGAGGGGGAGGTACTGTTACGGTTGCTGCGAGCACTGGAGACTATGTCCAGATTTCTTGCTACTGCACATGTGCGAGCGCTGGAGACTAAGTCCAGATTTCTTGCTACTGCACATGTGCGAGCGCTGGAGACTAAGTCCAATCTTGGAGCCATTGCACATGTGCGGGTGACATCATCGCTGACACGAGGTCACATGTCTCTGACACCTTCTATGCCGATTGGTCGCTGGTCATGTGCTTGTGATGTCTTGCTCGGTGATAGGCCAGCATGACGTCACTCCTGTCGTTCTGGCAGTGGATTGGCTCTGGTGTCCTCCATCTTGGATGAGGCACAGAGTCTATATAAGACCCTGACACACGCCGCATGGTGCTCAGTCCTCTTGGTTCATGCATATGAGTAGACGCTCTGTGCGCGTTCCTCTAGGCATTCCTCTGTCTATGCTAGGTGAGCGCTACCGGCAGGGTAGCGTTCTTATACCTTACAGCTTCGGCTGCTGTCCGTATCCTTACCTCTTAGGGGAGCGGACATAGGCAGGTGCCTGAGGCACATGGTCTGGCTGGGCCTTGTGATTCTACTCGTAGGTGGACGTTGCCGCTAGGGTAACGTTCCTTATACTGCGTCTGGCAGTTGTTCGTATCCTCGCACACTAGGGGAGCGAACAGAGGTAGGAGCTTTGTGCGGCTTACGCTGCTGTTCGTCTCTTTTGCACCACTAGAAGAGCGGACCTAGGTAGGTGCCATTTCGCACACATTGCCTTTGTCTCTGTGATTATTAACAGAGATCATTCCACACACCCTCCAAGTAAGGGAGGAATTGCTTTACTTACTTATTATAACCTTCTGTGAGTTAACAGAGGTATTGCACTCTGCCATAGTCTGCAGCAAAGTCTTTGCACGGTGGACCCTGACTGTCTGATACTCCTTTCAGTTATTATCAGACAGCCCCCCGTAACACAGGGACTGGATGCCACAGCCGGTAAAAAGCGGCACTGGGAATCAGGTGATCGGAGATCACCGTTGCTATAGTAACCTGTCTGTCAGATTACTATTGCAACGGTGGCAGCTGTGACGTCACCGCTTACCAACCCGCAGCCTCTGCTCACTCATTGAGTGATTAGACTTCACGGGAGCAGCAGCGTCTTCCTCCCATGCAGTGCTGTCTGTTGTAGCAGAGTTGCATGGGTTGAAGTAGAAAGAAGACAGAAGACCAGGATCATGGAGGGATGAGAGGGAGTAATAAACATGGAGTCTCTAAGTGTGTCTGTGTATTTATTTCTATTAAAGTATTTTTTCTCTGTGTGGTGTCTTTTTTTTAACTCTTTATTGGAAATTCTTAATGGCCGGGTCAAACTTGCCTGACATTATGAATCTCTGGCTTAATATTAGTTAGTAAAACAATGCTAGTATTAACCCATTATTACCCAACAAGCCACCCGGCTTCAGGGCTGCTGGAAGAGTTGGATACAGCGCAAGATGATGGCGCTTCCATGAAAGCGCCATTTTCTGGGGCGGCTGCGGACTGCAATTCGCAGCAGAGGGGCCCAGAAAGCTTGGGCCAACCTGTGCTGCGGATTCCAATCCGCAGCTGCCTATTTGTACCTGGCTGGACACAAAAATGGGGCGAAATAAATAATTAAAAAAAGGGATTCCCTATATGTTTAGTTCCCAGCTGGGTACAAATAGGCAGCTGGGGATTGGGGGCAGCCGTTCCAGCTGTACCTGGCTAGCATACAAAAATATGGAGAAGCCCACGTCATTTTTTTGGTGGGCAAAAAACTCCTGCATAAGGTCCTGGATGGAGTATGCTGAGCCTTGTAGTTCTGCTGCTGCTGTCTGCTCTCCTTCAAACACTAGTGAATGGATCATGCTGAGCCTTGTAGTTCTGCTCCCCCTGTTTCTCTCTCTCCAGCATACAGTCCTGGATGCAGCATGCTAAGCCTTGTAGTTCTGCAGCTGCTGTCTGCTCTCCTGCATACACTAGTGGATAAAGTATGCTGAGCCTTGCAGTTCCGCAGCTGCTGTCTGCTCTCCTCCATACAGACAGACAGCAGACAGCAGCTGCAGAACTACAAGGCTCAGCATATGTCATTCAGGACTGTATGCAGGAGTTTTTTGCCCCCCCCCAAAAAATTACGTGGGCTTTGCCATATTTCTGTATGCTAGCCAGGTACAGCAGGCAGCTACGGGCTGCCCCCAACCCCCAGCTGCCTTTTTGTACCCGGCTGGGAACCAAAAATATAGGGAAGCCCTTTTTTTTAATTATTTCACGAATTTCATGAAATAATTAAGAAAAAAAAAAATGACGTGGGCTTCGCCCAAATTTTGTGTCCAGCCAGGTTCAACTAGGCAGCTGGATTGGAATCCATAGCGCAGGTTGCCCAAGCTTTCTGGGCACCCCTGCTGCGAATTTCAGTCCGCAGCCGCCCCAGAAAATGGCGCTTTCAAAGAAGCGCCATCTTCTGGCGCTGTATCCAACTCTTCCAGCTGCCTTGGTGACGGGTGGCTCGCTGGGTAATAATGGGGTTAAGGCTAGCTGTATATTATCAACATGCCCTGAGCCCAAAATTCATGGTGTCACGCCAATATTAGACATGGCCACCGTGAATTTCTAGTACAGATAAAAAAAAACACAACACACAGAAAAATATTTTTATTAGACATAAAACACAACACAATTAGTGACTCTATCTTTATTGAAATAAAGAACCCCCCTCTGCAGTAATCCTGGGTCAAGGGTCCCGCGCTGTCCAATCCGGATCCAATATCATCTGATTGGTTTGCTGGAAGGCAAAGCGGTCAGATAATGTGTCAGGTTCAAGGGCCTGAATCACATGACACAGCAGCTGATTATATAAATGGCTGATCATCAGCTGATCATCGCCAGGTCTGAGAGAGAGAGAGAAGAGAGAAGAGAGAGAAGAGAGAGAGGAGAGAGAGGAGAAAGTGAGGAGAGAGAGGAGAGAGAGGAGAGAGGAGAGAGAGAGAAGAGAGCAATGCAGCCTCATTCCGTGAACTGCTCCGATTTTAGAGGTGTGTCCCGTGGCTCACAGCTGATGTCGGCTCTTCCCCTCAATGCATAATTAAATTAAACTATAATTATAAATAAAAAATAATTATAAATAAAGTAATTTATTTACCGGGATGGCCGGGACTCAAACTCGTGAACTAATTCTCCTTAGGCCATAGCTCTACCCATTGAGCCACTGCCTGTAATGAAAAGCATAGGAAGATTTGGTAATCTTGACATCTGTATTGCAGTAGAGAAACCAGAAGTAGATTATTCAGCTACAAAGATGAGAGAGATGAGACAGAGAGAGAGAGATGAGTGAGAGAGTGAGATGAGTGAGAGAGAGAGGAGAGAGAAGAGAGAGAGAAGAGAGAGAGGAGGGAGAGAGAAGAGAGAGAGGAGAGGGAGAGAGAGAGAAAAGAGAGAGAAGAGAGACAAGAGAGAGAGGAGAGAGAAGAGAGAAATGAGAGAGAGAGAAGAGAGAGAGGAGAGAGAAGAGAGAGAGGAGAGAGAGAAGAGAGAAAGAGAGAGAAGAGAGAAAGAGAGAGAGAGAAGAGAGAAAGAGAGAGAAGAGAGAAAGAGAGAGAAGAGAGAGCAGAGAGAGAAGAGAGAGAGGAGAGAGAAGAGAGAGAGCGGAGTCAGAGAGGAGAGAGAGAGGAGAGACAGAGAGAGGAAAGAGAGAGGAGAGAGAGAGGAGAGAGAAGAGAGAGAGAAGAGAGAGAGGAAAGAGAGAGAAGAGAGAGAGAATGGAGATAGAAGAGAGAGAGGAGAGAGAAGATAGAGAGAAGATAGAGAGAGGAGAGAGAGAGAAGAAAGAGAAGAGAGGAGAGAGAAGAGAGAAAGAGAAAGAGGAGAGAGAGAAGAGAGAGAAGAGAGAGAGAAGAGAGAGAGACGAGAGAGAAGAGAGAGAGGAGAGAGAAGAGAGAAAGGAGAGAGAGAGAAGAGAGAGAGGAGAGAGAAGAGAGAGAGGATAGAGAGAGAAGAGAGCAAGAGAGAGAAGAGAGAAAGAGAGAGAGAAGAGAGACATGACAGAGAGGAGAGAGAAGAGAGAAAGGAGAGAGAGAAGAAAGAGAGGAGAGAGAAGAGAGAGAGGAGAGAGAGAGAAGAGAGAAAGAGAGAGAAGAGAGAAAGAGAGAGAGAAGAGAGCAAGAGAGAGAGAAGAGAGAAAGAGAGAGAAGAGAGAAAGAGAGAGAAGAGAGAGAAGAGAGAGAGGAGAGAGAGAGAAGAGAGAGAGAGAGCGGAGTCAGAGAGGAGAGAGAGAGGAGAGACAGAGAGAGGAAAGAGAGAGGAGAGAGAGAGAGGAGAAAGAAGAGAGAGAAGAGAGAGAGGAAAGAGAGAGAAGAGAGAGAGAATGGAGATAGAAGAGAAAGAGGAGAGAGAAGATAGAGAGAAGAGAGAGAGAGAGGAGAGAGAGAGAAGAAAGAGAAGAGAGGAGAGAGTAGAGAAATAAGAGAGAGAGACACGCAGGCACTACCTAAGTGAAGTCTCCGGTGACAGCGCGGCTCACTTCAGTTGCTGCGTGGAGCTGACACACAGGGCTCATGTTCTACGGCGCTCCCTTTCAGTTTCATGTAGCAGAGCTGAAAGCGTCGTGTGGATTACTTCGGACCTGGATGTCTGTTTGGGGATTAATAAAGTGGTAAAAGAGGGGTTTTTTTTGTCTTTTATTCCAAATAAAGGATTTTTCGCTGTGTGTGTAAATTTACTTTCACTTACATGTTAATCATGGAAGGTATCTCGGAGAGACGCCTGCCATGATTAACCTAACCTTATTACCCCGATTGCCACCACACCAGGGCAATTTGGGATGAGCCGGGTAAAGTCCCGGGACTGTCACATCTAATGGATGCGGCAATTCTGGGCGGCTGTTGGCTGATATTGTTAGGGTGGTGGGCTCCCCATAACGTATCACTCCCCATCTTGACAATACCAGCCTCCAGCCGTGTGGCTTTATCTTGGCTGGTATCAAAATTGGGTGGAACCTCAGGTTTTTGTTTTTTTTAAATTATTTATTTATTTTACTACACGATATAGACCCGCCTGCCGGCGGCTGTGCTTGGTTGCAGTGAGACAGCTGTAACTCAGCGTGGGGGCGTGTCTGACTGCAACCAATCATCGGCACCGGTGGGCGGGGAAAGCAGGGAATACCAGATTGAATAATGAGCGGCAGCAATTTTCAATACAGGAAAGCCGCCGGAGCTTTGTGACAGCCGTGCAGCGCTGCACCAGTGATCGGTAACTAGGAAATAGAGAGGGATTGTGCTGGGGATGCAGGACACATGCAAATACACAACGTGCACACATAGCCTTACTGTGAAAAGCAACGCTTTTGGTGATCAAACCGTTATCAAACGGTAACTCGAACGGTCGAACATGAAGCAAATCATTCGAGTTCGTCGAACCACTCGAACACCGCCCAAAACCACTCGAATTTGAAATTGGCGAACGATTCGATTCGAACATCGCTCATCTCTAATTAAGAGTAAAGTGTCAGTCTTTGCTGATGACACCAAACTACGTATAATATTAAAAATTGACCTTGACTTTACAATATTACGAAACAAATAAAAAGTACATCTAGGATCCGCTTATCATTCCGAACGTTGCTAGGATATACCTCCCAATGAACATCTAGTATTCAAGCAGGGACTCATGGCAGCTTACCTCACACAATCGACCAGGCAAAGAAGGAAAATTTAGTCCAGCTGGGAATCCATAGGATATAGTAAAAATGTATTTTATTCTCAGATTAAAAAAACAGGCTTGTACACTTTTTTTATCTGAGAATAAAAGTTAAATTTTACTATATCCTATGGAGTCCAAGCTGGACTAATTTTTCCTCTTTGCCTAAAATTACAAAACAATCTGAATATGATATGTGATTGGGAAAACACATGGCAAATGAGTTTTAAAGTTGTTAAATAAAGAGAAATGCACCTAGGAAGTAGTAATTCTATTGCTGATTATAAATTAAATGGAAGTAAACACAGGACTACAGAACAGGAGAATTACTTGGGTATTCTTGTTACAAATAAGCTGATCAGCAGCACTCAATGTTAAGCAGCAGCTGCAAAGGCAAACAAGATTTTAGGTTGTATAAAAAGAGAGTTAAAATTTCATGATCATCGTATTATTATCCCTTATAAAACATTGGTAAGGCCACATTTAAAATATGGGATCTAGTTTTGGGCTCCACATTTTAAAAAAAATATTGAGAAATTACAATCAGTTCAAAGATGAGCAACTAGATTAATACTTGAGATGGAAGGTCTCTCATATGATGAGGGGTTAAAAAAGTTGCACTTGTTTAGCTTAGGCCTCTGCCACACTTACGTGACAAAACGTAACATTTTTGTCACGTATGTGTTAAAGGGGTGGTTTGTTCATCGTGTGCTGTGTTTATGGCACAAACGTGTTCTCCGTGTGTTATACGTAATAACACACGGAGAATGGAAAGCCTCGCCTTAGCTGTCTGTGGTGCTGAATGACAGTGTCCGTCACAGGCCACGCCCCGCTGATGCTGCGTCCGGTCCCCAGTGAAGAAGATGCGTTGTTCAAATTCACTGGGGGACGGATGCAGGTGACAGCCGTGGCAGAGGCTGCAGGACTCGTGGAGGTGAGTGTGTGTTTTTTTATTTTTAACCTGACATGTGTGTTTCTCCGGCGTGTGTCACAGGGAACCGCATCCACACTACATCCGTGTGGTACGTGTGCGGACCGTGTGACACCAGTGCTGCCGGAGCAACACGGACATGTCAGCGTATGGAACTCACGGAGACACGTAAGTACGGAATGGACACACATTCCATTCCTAAATACTTATGTGTCCCCTAACCATTGGGATTACCTAGGCTCTCTTGTGTATGTGTCTCCGGTACATGTAAAAAATGGCAAACACGTACCGGAGGCACGGATGTGTGACGAAGGCCTTAGAAAAACTATGGCTCAGAGTGTAACGTGGCATGGGGTGGTAGTCGTGGGTGAGGTATTTGTCTGCCACACCCCGGCACGCTACATGAAAATGGAGGTCCTGGATGGGTGTGTGGTACTGTACTCTTGAGGCGATACTCCTTTGCAGGCCGCATGTTGCCAATGGTTTTGGCATGCCAGGACCAGATGATACACAGTTCATTGAGGGAGACGACAAGTTCATAAAAATCATCGTTTTACTGAACATAAACTTGTCACCACCAATGTACATTAGATAATGGACAAAAATCTTCTAACATGTTTCAGTGACACAGAGAATCATTAAGTACATTCTTCTGTTCAGTTGTTCCAACTTCCTTAAAGGGAACCTGTCACCAGATGTTCATAATACTTATCTAACGGTCAATGCACAGCAGACGGGTCGGATGGGCATCTCCATTCTCTGGGTCCCGCACCTCCTCTTTTGCCCAGCTTTGTCCTCCTTCTTAAGCTAGTGTGGATGATGCATTCTACGTCATCTACACTAGCCGACAGTGAGGTCCTGTGCAGGCGCACTTTGATTTGGACCCAGCACCAATCCGACAAAAATGTAAAAAAAATCCTTTATTGGTATGCTTTAAAAAAATAAGCCAGGAAACACACTGCACAGGATTATATCACCGGCAAACTTTACGCGTTTCGTACTTAGTAATTTTTACATTTTTATCGGATTGGTGCTGGGTCGACTTTCTTCTCTTCATCTTCTGCTATTACACCGGCATGGACTGACCGGTGGACCTCGTGCACCCTGAAGGATTATATGGTTCTGGATGACAGGTGAGCTGGACATTCCCCCTTTTTCTCACTTTGATTTGGCCTGAGCAGGGCAGATCAAAGAAAGGACACAATGTCCAAAACATTTCTGTGTGTACACAGACTCTAGGCTTCACGGGGATACTTGTTTTTTTATTTTATCTATCATGCACCAGTACTTGTGTTTTTTTTAAAGAAAATGGAATAAAATTGATTTTAGAGGACCGTACGCTGGATAATTTTTCTTTATATCATATTGTGCTGGAGTCTCACTGGATCCGTGACGGCTGTTCTACTAAGGGACTGGTGAGCTGACAAACCCTATTTTTCCTAATAATTAACTACTGTTCAATAACACTATGGGAAAATGGGGTGGGGCAAATGATATCACTGTCCTGCTGTCTGCCTGAATGTTTTTTAAATATCAAGACAATAGATAAAGCAATTTCAGCTCACCGACTGCTGTATGTTTCCTCCTCGTTCCCTGGACTGTGTACGCAAGGTGAGGCAGCCAAAAATGGTAATCTAAAATAGATGCTGTATACTATCAAGCTACATGTCTCCAAATTTTTTTTTAAATTTGAATAAACTAAGAATATTTTAAATACCTCAGAGGACCGTGCTGTATTTATTCATTCCTTTTAAATATCAAGACTCCAAGATGGGTCTACAAGTCTTGTCTTATCTGTAGTGCCAGAGTTCTGAGAGGAAGAGGCCAACGCCTTTCACTCATGCATCTCTTGATTTTTAAAATTAAAATTAAAATGACAGCCCACATCCTGTGTTTTGCATAGACCATAATTCCCTGCTGTGCAAACACATTATGGGGAAATTGATGACTCTGTCCTGCTGTCTGTCTGAAGGGTTTTTAATCTCAAGACTCCAAGAAGGGTCTCCAAATTGTCTTTTGTTTGTATTGCCAGGGTTTTGGGAGCAACAGGCCTATGCCTGTTACTTATGCATTTCTTAATTTTTTAAATGAAAATGCCAGCCCACATCCTGGTATGTTGCATCGGCAAAAATTAACTACTGTGAAATCACACTATGGGGAAATGGGGGTAGGGGCAATTGATACCACTGTCTTGCTGTATGCTGGAATGGTTTTTAAATATCAAGACTCCAAGACGGGTCTCCAATTTTGCGTCTTGTCTGTAGTACCAGGGCTCTGGGAGAAGAGGCCTATGCCCGTCACTTAGCATCTCCTGATTTTTAAAATTGAAATGCCAGCCCACATCCTGTGTGTTGCATGGACAATAATTTCCTGATTTGCAAACACACTATGGGGAAATGGAGGGGCGGGGGCAATTGATGCGACTGTCCTGCTGTATGCCTAAAGTTTTTAATATCAAGACTCCAATATGGGTCTCCAAATTGTCTTTTGTCTGTATTGCCAGGGTTTTTGGAGCAACAGGCCTATGCCTGTCACTTTTACATCTCTTGATTTTTAAAATGAAAATGCCAGCCCACATCCTGGTGTGTTGCATGTGCAATAATTAACTACTGTTCAATAACACTATGGGAAAATGGGGGTGGGGCAATTGATACCACTGTCCTGCTGTCTGCCTGAATGATTTTTAAATATCAAGACTCCAAGATGGGTCTACAAGTTTTGTCTTATCTGTAGTGCCAGGGTTTTGGCCTATGCCTGTCACTCATGCATCTCTTGATTTTTAGAATTAAAATGCTAGCCGACATCCTTTGGGGCAGTCCTACTCTAAATTATTTTATATTTAAAATGTGCCATACACCTCCCATATGAAAAAGTAGAACTATTTATAGCAGCACGCACCTGGTGCTTTTCAATCCCGTGCCTATGACTGAATCATGGCTGTGGGTGGGACAGGCCCAAGCAAATGCTGCATGAAATAAATAGCGTGAGGACAGGGCTTGATGGCTGAATGTGAACGGTCACCAATTGAAAAAATCAAGACAGGTGGAAAAACAAACCAAATTAAGGTGCACGGCTGTCACTTATGCATCTTTTTATTTTTAAAATTAAAATGCCAGCCCTTATCCTGTGTTTAAGTCATGCAATCAGGTAGTGCTTAAATTAATATGCCTTCGAGAATGCAGTCACATAGCTGCAGAGATGTAGACCACTATTCAGGCCGAGTTTGATCAATGGCTGTCTCCAGTGAATCTGGAGCCAGGGAAGGCCGTGTGCAATAACGGTGTAAACCTGTTTGGGCAACATCACATGTGCATAGCATGGCTCACATGCTTAATCTGGCTTTAGAGAGGTTTTAAGGCACCATTCTGGTTTAGATGCATTACTACAGAAGGCACGGTCGCTGTGTGCTCCCTTTATAAAAATTAAAATGCCAATCCACATCCTGTGTGTTGCATGGACCATACTTCCCTGATGTGCAAACACACTATTTGGAAATGGTTTGGGGGCAAAAGATACTACTGTCTTGATGACTCTGGGAGCAAGAAGCCTATGCCTGTCACTCATGCATTTCTTTTTTTTTTAAATTCAAATGCCAGACCACATCCTGCATGTTTCTTGGACCATAATGCCATGCTGTGCAAACACACTATGCGAAAATGAAAGGGATAGGGATTTATGCCACTGACCTGCTGTCTGCATGAATGGTTTTTAATCTCAAGACTCCAAGATGGGTCTCCAACTTGTGTTTTGTCGTATTGCCAGGTTCTAGGAGCAAGAGGTCTACGCTTGTCACTCATGCATCTTTTTATTTTTAAATTAAAATGCCAGCCCACATCCTGTGTGTCATATGGACCATATCCCCCTGCTGTGCAAACACACTATGGGGAAAGGGGGAGGCAATTCATGCCACTATCCGGCTGTCTGAAAGTTTTTTAATCTCAGTCAAGACTCCAAGATGGTTTCCAAATTGTGTCTTGTGTGTATTGCCAGGGTTCTGTAAGAAAGAGGTCTACGCCTTTCACTCATGCATAGGGGGAGGCAATTGATGCCACTATCCTACTGTCTGCCTCAAAAGTTTTTAATCTCAAGACTCCAAGATGGGTCTCCAAGTTGTGTTTTGTCTGTACTCGCAGGGGTATTGCAGCACCAGCCAATAGTATAGGAAGATAATGGCTATGCCAAAACAGTGGTGCTGCACTGTAATATGTATTTTTGCTGTGTTGGAAGCTTTTCAACCCCTCTAAAGGTGTTTTCTCTGCCTTAGGTTTGGTCTCCCATTGAACCCAATGAGATTCGAAAGGTTTGATGAAAGGTTTGACGAACAGTTCGGCGAACATAGCACTTGTTTGGTAAGGCTTGGCGAACCAAACTTTGAAAAATTCGCTAATCTCTAGTGGTGATTTTTAAGTGCAATCCATCAGTAGGATTTCACACTCCAAATTATTATTATGTGCATATAGCTCTTTTAAAGGTAAGTCAAACATGAACAGTCCATTCCTCTGATACTGACAAATCAGCGGTTGAATTGATATGCAAATAAGGCAGAAGATCTGAAGCTTCTGTAACTCCCGCTCTATTCTCCACCCAACACCACCTTCTCCTCCTGCTTCAATGATGGCTCCTTTGCCTCAAGTAAAACAGAATAGAGGCTGTCAATGAAGCAGGAAGAGCTTGCACTTGGCAGTGAATAGTAGAGATTAGCTAACCAGCCGGAGCCTGATTCTAAAATATTGATTGGAAGTTGGAGTCTTTGCCAACATATAGCCAGCCATAAGCATTATGGGGAAGGGTGGTTGAGCTTTTTCAATTTATTTTTTTGGGTTGTGCACTACATGTGATCATGCTGTTGTTACCCCCAGTGTGTGCCATTTAAACACTGCAAGAGGCTCGCACAGGGCTGAGCACCAAGTGTACCTGAGCACAGCAATGCTCATGCCAGTGAAGTTTGCACATAAAGCATCTGAACTCTGAACCTGAACTCTGTGTTTTCATGTCAGTGTTTGGTTCGAAAACCGAACCTTGGGTACACTCATCTCTAGTGAATAGAGCTGGAGTGACAGAGGCTTCCAATCTATAGTAGCTCTTCAGCCTCCTTTACATATTAAATCAAATACTGCTTTGACTGGACTGGCCATGTAAAGGTACTGCAGAATTTGTCTTTGAAGGAGTTATGTACACTTATAAATAGTTTGGCATGTGAAATCCCACTGACAGATTTCTTTTCAAAGTATACAATAAATTTCCATTGTAACGTAAACTGCATAAGTGAATTTGGGGCTAAGATCACTAACACAATTGTTATTTGGAGGATGTCATATGTTATTATTGATTATTTAGGAGCACTTGTGAATTACACTGAGCTAAAGATTTCACAGCAGTTTAAGTTAGGAATTAATGTACTTGTAGTCCTCACAATGTGACAATTGTCAAAAATCAAGCTGTGTTTTGTCTAATTAGACCCACATATTTTAACACATGGCCAGAATCCCAGAGAATCTATGAACTGACCTGTCACAACCACTTATATATGTTGAGCTTAGAAAAAAACCGTCTCAGAGGAGATCTCATTTATATGTATAAATACATGTGTGGTCAATATAAAGGACTGGCACATGACTTATTTCTTCCAAAGACAATACTAAGGACCTGGGAGCATACACTGCGAGTGGAAGAAAAGCGATTCCGGCAGCTAAATAGGAAAGGGTTCTTTACAGTTAAAGCAGTCAGACTGTGGAATGCCCTATCATAAAAGGTAGTAATGGCAGATACTATAACAGCTCTTAAAAAGGGCTGGATGATTTCCTCAGTACGCACAACATTGTTGGTTATAAATGACTTAAGGCCGCTTTACACGCTGCGATATTGGTACCGATATCGCTAGCGTGGGTACCCGCCCCCATCTGTAGTGCGACACGGGCAAATCGTTGCCCGTGCCGCACAACATCGCCCAGACCTGTCACACATACTTATCTGCCCCGCGACGTCGCTGTGACCGGCGAACCGCCTCCTTTCTAAGGGGGCTGTTCGTTCAGCGTCACAGCGAAGTCACAGCTGCGTCACTGAACCGCCGCCCAATAGAAGCGGAGGGGCGGAGATGAGCTGGACGTAACATCCAGCCCACCTCCCTCCTTCCGCATAGCGGCCGGGAGGCAGGTAAGGAGAGCTTCCTCGCTCCTGCGGTGTCACACGGAGCGATGTGTGCTGCTGCAGGAACGAGGAACAACTTCGTTACTGCTGCAGTTATGATATTTGAGAATGGACCCCCATGTCACCGATGAGCGATTTTGCACGTATTTGTGATGATGCAAAATCGCTCATAGGTGTCACACGCAACGGCATCGCTAATGCGGTCGGATGTGCGTCACCAATTCCGTGACCCCGATGACTTAGCATTAGCGATGTCGTAGCGTGTAAAGCCCCCTTTAGTGACCAAATGTAGAGCTGGTGGAGGAAGGTTGAACTAGATGGACCTAGGTCTTTTTTCAACCTAAGTAACTATGTAACTATGTAATTCTCTATGTAGCACTGCTTCTTGCTACAAAAAATGTGAGCAAAATACTGGTGAAATATATAGTAGTTCCAATGATTTTACTTATGGATATGAGTACTTCCCGAATACAGTGGTGTTTTGTGTTTTTCCCTTTTCAAGGGGACCGGACAGTTGCTATTACAACCCTTTTAAAAGTATTGCGAATATTATGATAATCTGAAGCTCTTCAATGGGTTGTACGCTACTGGGACAACTCTTTCCGATTCCACTTGTTTTTCCCAGTTATAATAAAAGACCCTGTACTCACCTCCCACTGTGGTGCCATTCCAGTGCTGTCAGTAATTGTGGTTCAGGACTGACGTGACATTGTGACGTCATGCGACCCCAGCTTCCACACACTGATGGCGTCTCTCTTCCTGCCTTCAGACTAAGCAAGTTAATCAACCACAGTGCAGCTGCCACTCACTTCCTGTTAATTACTCATTTGGTCCAAAGGCGAGGCGAGAGAAGGAAACAGTGATTGGATGCGGGGCTCAAGTGACATCACAATGTCACGTGAGCTTCAAACTGCGATTACCAACAGCGCTAGAACAGTGCCAGAATTGGAGCTGAGTAAAGGGTCTTTTATTTTAACTGGGGAAAATAAGTGGAATCAGAAGTGGTTGTTCTAGTAGTGGATATCTTCATTGGATATCTACATTCAACCCCATTCATGAGTGAATACTAACCATAGCAGCGAGTAGTTATGCTTTCTAAATTGCTTTCAGAGGTCCCAAAGATGTATTTCAACACACAATAATATAAAAGGTTTGCATTTCAATATGAGAAATCACCTGTCAGATGTGCATTACTCTGGAGAGTCTTACAATAAGCTTTTAGCCATGAGGTTCAACACAGAAATAAAAAGATCATTTACAAAAAAAATTTACAACTACCTCCTAGCAAAATGCAATCAAACTACCTGTGCATGCTGGTTTGACTGCATAGCTATAGTAAACAAACAAACAGGGGCATAACAACCACGGTCGTAGAGGTTGCCACTGCGACCGGGCCCGGCAGAATTGGGGGCTTGGTGCCTGCCCTGCAAAGAAACAGCCAATTCCTCTTGGAGAGGAGCTGCACTGTTTCTTTAGTTTCAATTAGCAGGGTAGGTACCGGGGGAGGGTGACAGAGCGGCCAACCTGGGCCCTGAGCTCAGAGGGGGCCCAACCAGAGCTACACTAATGTTAACTATAATGGCATGTGCAGCGCACCAATACAGCTAACCTCTACGTTAGTGCCGTGAGACATGATCTCCCTCCACTGCCGTTGATGACAGCGATGAGCTCACGTGTATGACATTAGAGTCCCAGTGTGGTGATGTCATCTCAAATTGCTGAGACTCTGATGTGTTGTGCATGTAATGACAGCGCTGTGATCAGCCCGCGCTGTAGCTATCAGAACCCTGGAGGAGGTGAGTATGATTTTTTTTATTTCTTTTTTAGTGCTGTTTTGGGGACATATAAATATACCAGGATGGGTCCAGGTTGAGGCACATATACCAGGATACCATCCAAAAACAAGATCAGCAGCACTCTGCAGTGTGAGAAGTTTTAATTTTACTTCATACAAACAGGTGAAAAAGCATAGGGGAGGTGAGGGCAGAGAGCACAGAGGACGACGGTACCGTTTCGCACCTCTAGGGGTGCTTTCACGGGTCCACACTGAAACGTGAATGATAGCCTCTTAAATAGGGTATGTTAGAATTCACGTGTTACGAGTTAAGGTACCGTCACACTAAGCAACTTACCAGCGATCCCAACAACGATAGGGATCGCTGGTAAGTTGCTAGGAGGTTGCTGGTGAGCTGTCACACTGCGACACTCCAGCGATCCCACCAGCAACCTGACCTGGCAGGGATCGCTGGAGCGTGGCTACACGAGTTGCTGGTGAGCTCACCAGCAACCAGTGACCAGCCCCCAGCGCCGCATGGAAGATGCTGCGCTTGGTAACTAAGGTAAATATCGGTAACCAACCCGATATTTACCTTGGTTACCACCGCACGGAGCTACACGTGCAGAGAGCAGGGAGCAGCGCACACTGAGCGCTCGCTCCTTGCTCTCCTAGTACAGCACACATCGGGTTAATTACCCGATGTATGCTGCAGCTAAATGTGCACAGAGCAGGGAGCAGCGCACACTGAGCGCTGGCTCCCTGCTCTCCTACTTACAACACACATCAGGTTAATTAACCTGATGTGTCCTGCAGCTAGCTACATGTGCACAGAGCAGGAGCCGGCACTGACAGTGAGAGCGGCGGAGGCTGGTATCGAAGGTAAATATCGGGTAACCAAGGACAGGGCTTCTTGGTTACCCGATGTTTACTGTGGTTACCAGCCTCTGCAGAAGCCGGCTCCTGCTGCCTGCACATTTAGTTGTTGCTGTCTCGCTGTCACACACAGCGATCTGTGCTTCACAGCAGGACAGCAACAACTAAAAAATGGCCCAGGACATTCAGCAACAACCAACGACCTCACAGCAGGGGCCAGGTTGTTGCTGGATGTCACACACAGCAACATCGCTAGCAACGTCACAAAAGTTGTTCGTTAGCAGCGATGTTGCTAGCGATGTTGCTTAGTGTGACGGGGCCTTTAAAACAATTAAAAACATTTACAGAGTGATAAACAGTAGGACTGGTATGAAAGGACAGTTTATCACAATGGATTTGCTGATCATTAATCCTCTATTGTAATCGAGTCATTTTTAAGTCTTTCTTTATGTTGCCACATAGACCATAAGATTTTATTCTCACTATATCTAAAAAGTTTTCTATGGAATTTATAGCATTATTAACCCTTTGTGGGGATATATTAAACTTCAATACCAGTTTGTTATATATATTCTCTTTCCCATAGAATTTGTAGCATTATTAACCCTTTATAGGGATATATTAGACTACAATGCCAACTTATTATAATAATTTAGTCACTGTGGCAAATCATAAAAAAGTCATAGAAAAATGAATCTTTTTATTCTCAGAAACTGGGAGTATGGCATGGACTTTTTTATATGTTCTGGGTGTGCGCTATCATATCTGAGCAAGGTATTAACCGCTGTGGGTTTTCCATATAAATCACCCCCTCTCCAGCAGGAGGCGATACGTACAAACATCTACTTAGAAGAGAGGCACGTTGGATTATGGATACAAAAGCCCTAGGTCTAATCGGTTTTAATGACAAAAACGATCGGGTCATTTTTCTATGATTCTTTTATGACTTGCCACAGTGACTAAATTAATATAAGTTGGCATTGAAGTCTAATATATCCCTATAAAGGGTTAATAATGCTACAGATTCTATGGGAAGGATAATATGTAACAAACTGGTATTGAAGTTTAATATATCCCCACAGAGAGTTAATAATGCTATAAATTCCATAGAAAACTTTTTAGATATAGTGAGAATAAAATCTTATGGTCTATGTGGCAACGTAAAGAAAGACTTAAAAATGACTCAATTACAATAGAGGATTAATGATCAGCAAATCCATTGTGATAAACTGCCCTTTCATACCAGTCCTATTGTTTATCACTCTGTAAATGTTTTTAATTGTTTTTAACTTGTAACACATGATTTCTACATACCCTATTTAAGAGGCTATCATTCACGTTTCAGTGTGGACCCGTGAAAGCACCCCTAGAGGTGTAAAACGGTACCATCGTCCTCTGTGCTCCCTCCCCTCACCTCCCCTATGCTTTCTCACCTGTTTGTATGAAGCAAAATTAAAACTTCTCACACCGCAGAGTGCTGCCGAACTTGTTTTTGGATGGACACTTCTACTGCTTGGCATAAGCACCACGGTGGCTGTTAGTTATTCCTTAGCCGTGACTCTACAGGTGTAAGCTCAGAAGAATCCTGTTACAGGATAACAATAGTGCAAGCGGCTCCTTACCAAGAACGTCTTGGATTAAGAAAACACCATCAGCAAGCACCATCATACGTTAAGCAGTGCCCAGAGTTTTTTCCTTCTATCCACAAATACATATACCAGGATAGGGCCCAGGCTGGAGAACATATATATACCAGCATAGCGGCCAGGCTGGGGGACACATATACACCAGGATAGGGGCCAGGCTGGGGGCCATACATGTACCAGGATAGGGCCCAGGCTGGGGGACATATACCAGGATAGGGCTCAGGCTGGGGATCATATATATATCAGCATAGGAGCCAGACTGGGGAACATATATATATCCCAGCATAGGGGCCAGACTAGGGAACATGTACTAGGATAGGGCCCAGGCTGGTGACATATACAGTATATAACAGCATATTGGCGAGGCTGGGGGACATATATATACCAGCATAGAGGCCAAGCTGGGGAACATATATATACTGGGAGGGGCCCAGGCTGGGGGACATATACCAGGATAGGGCCAGGCTTGGGAACATATATATGCCAGCATAGGGACCAGGCTTGGGGACATATATGTACCAGCATAGGGGCCAGGCTGGGGAACATATATGTACCAGGATAGGGCCCAGGCTGGGGGACATATACCAGGTTAGGGCCCAAACAGGGGATCATATATATACCAGCATAAGGGCCAGACTGGGGAACATATATGTGCCGCCCCCGCGTCAGCAGCCAGGCTGCTCGGATCCTGATCTGCAGTGGCCCGAGGGGCGTCCGGACCCAGGGAATCGTGAGGCCACTCAAATAAAGGGGGTATGTACAGGGGATTATGTGTTTAGAGTTCGTGATGCCACCCATGGTTTGTGGTAAGGTGTAGTACCACCGCTGCAGCTGGGAGTACCCGGGGCGATGAAGTAGGCAGCTAGGTGTTTAACCCCTCCACGGGTAGGGGGGATGCCCCGGGAATCGGTGATGGTGTTTGTGGAGTGCCGTTGGGATTGAAATGGTCACCTGCGTACTCACTCAGTCCATAAAGCTGACACCGACAACTTGATAAACCAAAGTTCTGGACACCGCTGCCGTCGAGGGGAGCACATTTGGGTCCCATTCCCGCTGGTGTTGCCTGGTGATCTGTGACCTTTCCCTTGGCACTCAGTTCACTTGTCTGTTGGTCCCTGTAGTGTAGAACTATTAGGGTCCCACTCCCCAGTGTGGCTAACTGAGGGAGCTTGCTCTCAGGGTTCACGCTTGGGATTTCCTGGACCGTTTTAGTGGAAAGTCCTATCCCCCTCGTTGCGCTAGTAAACCCATTTTGGAATGGGTGGAGAGCAGATCTTGAAGGCTCTGTTCTCGTAGGATGAATTGTCAGGTTGTCTGAAGCTACTCCCTTACCTATGGTCCACATACACCGTCGTGCCCTGGTCCCAGCCCGGTGATAGTACAAGGCTGCCGGCTGTCCTCCTCGACAGTTCCGTGCCCCTTGTCATGATCCCCTGCGACCGTGGGTCCAGCTCCTACTAGGCCCAGACCACCGTCTGCTACCTAGTTACTTCCAGGAGCTCAGCTCCTGACCTCCTCTCTCCTTCACTCTCTAACTCTTGACTCTCACTGACTGACTCCGTCCTGACACTCCTGACCTCCCCTTACCAACTCCCCAAGTGGGCGACCCTATTCCACTCAGGCCGTCCACTGGTGTGTCTGGTGAGTGTGGTGCAGAGTGTTCCTAGGATTTTGATTGGCTGATGTAGGCAACACCATTAGTTGAGGACCCATAACCAAGGAGGAGATGGATATTGCACAGAAGGGCAGATTGCACAATACCCTGTGACGACCTGATATGTCAGGGCGTCACATTCCTCCTTGGTTGAACATAGCTCGTCCTCGAGCTACAGGACATCCGAGGTTTATTTATTTATTTTTTTTTCAAACTGGAAAGTAGAAAAAGAAACATTTTTATTTACAAATACTTCCCAAATTAGGGAGGCTGGACACTTAAATGTTACGTATTTTTAGAGTTCATCGTTCCAACGATAGAACTCTACCAGTTCAGTTAGTAGCGGAAGCTCAACCTGCTCCGTTGCAGTCTCTTCCTGCAACAATCCAGTCCCAATATCCCGGATCCCATTAATCCGCTACCCAAACAACCTGACCCGCTGCATACCTATGGTGGGTCCGTGACCAGGTTAAGGTCCCAGGTGTTGTAATAGACGACTCTGGTGGGCACAGGAGGTGCAATTATATACAAGAACACAAGTCTGTGTTGGTCACAACCAGTCCTATGACCATAGTTCATGTTTACTACTATGTATGTAACGAAGTCCATGTACCGGGTGTACACACTATGAAAATCTTCTCGCAAATCAGGTAATTTTTTTCTTTTCATTCAGACTCTGTTGATTAGATACTTATCTCATAACATTCTCTATACAAAAAATAACAAACTTAGGAAAACAACAAACGAAACACAGATACCTAACAGTTCTGTTATGACATTACACATTATTGAGCTACCGGGTCCCGTAACCACGCTTCCTTGCGACTACGTACTACCGACGCTGGCACAAACTCTTCTTCTAGCATTTTGTGCTTGATCACCTCGAGGGCAATACAGCCCCGCTCACTACAATGCCGGGTATAGGTGACCATGTCCTCGGGTTCCAGATTTCGCTCAGGATGTCCCCTGGGGAGGTGCTGTGCGACATCTCGTCGAGACACAAACTCCCCGGTTGTGAGGCCTGCCTCCCGAATGAACCCCCATCCTTTCACGGGGTGAAATCGATCCACCAGACCATAGTACCGTGGCCCACGGACTCGGAAACCAGCGCTTCCCAACTGCTCCTACTCCTGATATGTACGGATGGCAAGCTTCATCTTATCGCCGGTCTTGGGTTACTATCTCCTGTTGCAGCTTCTGTTGGTGTCGTTCCAAGTAGGAGGCATCAGCGTCCGGCCTCGGCTCCCTAGCTGGCTCTGGCTTTAAGTATACTCTTGCGGCCCCAACAGCCGTTGGGATGCTGCGTGGCGGTGGAACCGATAGCTCATCAGGCTCCACCTCCGCAACATCGGATAGATGTACCGACTGCTCCGCAGCCGAGGTTGCAGAGTTTGGGTGCTCCGCCTCTAAGGACGGGTCTGGTGATATGGCCGGGTCTGGTCTGGCTGGTGTCGGGGTGACCGCTGTCGTGACCGGGTCGAGGGACGGAACCGGGGGTTCTGCAGCTTAAGCTTTATACTCAGGCTGAAGGTTCCACTGCCAGGGTTAGAGCAGGCATCCGCTGAGGCTGAGGACGAGGTTGGTGGCGGTGGACTGCTCACCGTGAGTGTGGGCGGCCCGTGTCTCTCAGCTGCAATGGCTGGATTAGGGCAATTATCAGGGACAGGGCAACCGCTTACCCTCTCTTCATGTGGGATATCCATCTCACGGGTTCGCACCGCCATTGCCAGGCTCCTCATCTCTTCCCTCCAGTGGTTCAGTATAAACAGGAACTGCGTCCGCATTCTCCTGCACAGCTGCTCTGTCTCTTCCTCAATCCAGGTCGTGGCCCTGGGAACAGCAGGTTCCGGTGACCAGCTCCAGTCTGCCGTCTTGCCTCTGCGCTGTCAAGGAACGTTATTGCAAAGTCCTGGAGACCCTGCTTCTCTTCCGCCGCTGCAACATGCCATTACGCCCCCTCGGTTTTCACTCAGCACTCTCTCCGATCCTGTGGCCCTCTGGGAACTTCCGGTTCAGGTCTCTTTCTCAGGACGAAGGGTGGGGCTTCTGCTTTGCGCGCTTTTGTAAGACGGCATTTTGGGGCCAAAAGATGGCGGAAAATGGCGGAATTGACAGGAAACAGGGTTTTTGACTCGCGGTTTCGGTTTTCAAGGCGCACATCACCCAGGTAAGTGGGTCCTGCTTGTATCCTGTTCGTGAGGCCAGGAATTTGAGGTGTGCCACCCCCGCATCAGCAGCCGGGCTGCTCGGATCCGGATCTGCAGAGGCTCGAGGGGCGTCCGGACCCGGGGAGCCGTGCAGCAACTCAAATAAAGGGGTTATGTACAGGGGATTATATGTTTAGAGTTTGTGACGCCATCCATGGTTTGTGGTAAGGTGGCGTACCACCGCTGCAGCTGCGAGTACCCGGTGGCGATGGAGTGAGCAGCTAGGTGTTTAACCCCTCCACGGGTTGGGGGGATGCCCCGAGACTTGGCGATGTTGTTTGTGGAGTGCCGTTGGGAGTGAAAGGGTCACTTGCGTACTCACTCAGTTCATAAAGCTGACACCGACAACTTGATAAACCAAAGTTCTGGACACCGCTACTGCTGAGCATGCAGCCCAGCATGGAGCCCAGGCTGCGGGACATATATATACCAGGATAGGGCCCGGGCTGGGGAATATATATATATATACACCAGGATAGGACCCAGGATGAGGGACATATACTTACCTGTATGGAGCCCAGGCTGCAGGACAGATATATGCCAGGATAGGGCCCAGGCTGGGGACATATATATACAAAGCTGTGGACATACATATACTAGGCTGTGGGCACTATACACTTATGCAGTGCAATCTACACATCGGTTTAGGGATTAGGGACTACTTGTAATTTCAGCCCTTAGATTAGAGCAGCTCATAGCCATTTTTGCTAGGCAGGTCTGTGCCAGCACTGTGCAAGGGTTTTTCACAGCGTCTGTCTAAATCAGCTCAGACAATTCCTTGGGGCATAGTATCAGCGTGTGTGATAGTGGCGTAGCACTGCTGTCAAGAAAGCTACCCCAACTCTCCATTTCTAGTAGCCAATTTTTAACTGCAGGTATCCACGCAATACTTTGGGGCATAGTATCAGTGTGTGTGATAGTCAGTGAAGTACCACTGCTGTCAAGAAAGCTACCCCACCTCTCCTTCTCTAGTAGCCAATTTGTAACTGCAGCTAGTCCAGCCAATCTGTGAGGAAGGTGCAGGCGTAGATATAATGTTGCCTTCATCCAAAGGTTCTGCTCTCAATGTCTGAGAGAGCTCAACACCGGCAGCTGTTTCTCTCTTCTGACGACCTGCCAATCACACTGCCTGTTGTGGGTAAGGAGGTGGTAGGTCTGCGTCCAAAAACATGTGTGACTGCTGTCCCCACAGTCACAGAGGATGAAGGGCACGCAGATGCACTTGATGGGGCAGACAGTGGTTGACCCGCCCCGCTAGGCTGCATTGTAGCACAGTGATCTTCCCACTGCGACTTATGCTTCATTTAAAGTCATGTACCGGGTGGGCTCCCCAGTATACAGCAAAACCACGCACCAGGAAAAGGACTCTAGGCAGTTGGTTTGATAAATGATTGTTTAACTTTACAAAAACAAACAGTAAAAACCATGCATAAAACAGAAAGAATAGAACAATCTATTCACAAGGCCAAAAGGCTACACCCCTATGCTGCGCCACTGGTAATGGCGATTTATACCACCTTCTCATCAACCTTTGCCTAACCAAGGGACTGTCTAAACAGTCGCCTAATACCTGGTAATCCCTCTGGGTAGCAGAAGTAATTGTGTGTGTGTGTGTGTGTGTTTGTGCGAACACGACCTACTAGTGGCACAGCACAAGAGCTTACAACTAGAGTTGAGCGCGGTTCGCGGTTCGAGGTTCTCCAGTTCTAGGCTCGAGTGATTTTGGGGCCTGTTCTAGATCGAACTAGAACTCGAGCTTTTTGCAAAAGCTCGATAGTTCTAGAAACGTTCGAGAACGGTTCTAGCAGCAAAAAAACAGCTAATTCCCAGCTGGCTTTCCGCTGTAATAGTGTAAGTCACTCTGTGACTCACACTATTATGACATTTCAGTGTATAGTGTGCGTGAACAGCGCCTTCAGATCACTGCTGTTTGTATAATGGCGATCGCCATTTTTTTTTTTTTTCCTTGTCTTCCTTCCCTAAGCGCGCGCGTCTTGTGGGGCGGGCCAGCATGTCAGCCAATCCCAGACACACACACAGCTAAGTGGACTTTTAGCCAGAGAAGCAACGGCATGTGTGATAGGATGTCCATGTCACATGTCCCTGCATTATAAAACCAGACATTTTCCTCCAGGACGCCATTATCTCTTCTGCGTCTTTGGTGTCAGACATCACTTGGGCAGCTCCGTCCTGAGTCCTATCGCTGATACAGCTGTATGCGCTCCATACACAGCGCTGGACAGCATAGGGACAGCACTTTCCATCAGTCCTTTTAAGGGCTCGTACCAGCAGGGTCAGAGCCATAGGTGACAGGTCCTGAAAACCAGCGTCTGTGTAGCAAAGGTCAGGGATTTCCTCCCTGCATTTCCCCATTAGGAGGGAATAGAAAGGCAGGCTTCCTTTCCTCTACCCAGAGCCCCACAATCCTGGCACTGTACCCTCCTGTCCTCTGCACACTCCAACTCATTATAACTAAGCCATTATACTAGCAAACACTCAGTGTACCTAGTGGCATCCTAAACGTGGCTATTGGACTTTGATATAGTCCCACTAGTGCAAAGACATTTGCAGCACCTCTGCCTGCATTGCACACTCCAACTCATTATAACTAAGCCATTACACTAGCAAACACTCAGTGTACCTAGTGGCATCCTAAACGTGGCTATTGGACTGTTGTCTAGTCACACTAGTGCAAAGACATTTGCAGCACCTCTACCTGCATTGCACACTCCAACTCATTATAACTAAGCCATTATACTAGCAAACACTCAGTGTACCTATTGGCATCCTAAACGTGGCTATTGGACTGTTGTCTAGTCCCACTAGTGCAAAGACATTTGCAGCACCTCTACCTGCATTGCACACTCCAACTCATTATAACTAAGCCATTATACTAGCAATTTTTGCTGCCAGTTTAAGGGCCGTAGTTGCATTGTCAGGGATATTTTTTCTTTATTATTCTGCTGTTAATAAAGCTAGACCACCACTGCAATCTACACCACCTCTCACTTTTTACTACCACATTTTCAGTGCACAATCTTGTCGCAATCAACATGAGTGGCAAAATGACAGATGCTGGTGGAAAGGGGAAGAGGCGTGGTGGAAAAGGCAAAAAAGGTTTTGTCCGTGGGGAAGGTGGCAAAGCTCCATTATCATCTGCTGAAGATAGACCATCTACCAGCAAAAGTAAGATGTCTACTACTTACCGTGGACAATCCGATGTGCTCCCTTTTTTACGGACACGAACAACAGGAACAAAGGTAGATGATGGCCAAAAAAGGAAAATGCTTGAATGGATCTCAAGTGGTCCAACAAGTGCCCTCTCAGCCTCTTCAAGTACCGCATCCAAAAAACACCAGTCCTCTGAGTTGTCATCCCAATCAAACTTGCTTTCTCCCAGCTCTGAAGTCTCCATCAGCCCTGCACAGTATGGTGGAACTGAGATGGCTGAGTCTGCAGAGCTGTTCAGTCACACTATAGCCTGGGAATCAGAGGTCTGCTCCCAAGCTACAGTGAGTACAGAACAGGAAATGGTCTGCAGTGATGCCCAGAACCTTTGTGACTCTGATTCAGGCCGTGAGGACCATGTTTCTGAGCATAATGTTGACCCTTTGTCACAAACTGTAACACCTGTGGTTATAGACAATGAGGAACATACTGATGAAGATGAGACGCAGATACCCGATTGGGATGACAACTTAAATTTTCGGTCAGGGCAAGAAGAAGCTCGGTCTGAGGGGGAGGGGAGTGCAAACACAACAATTGATGATGAAGTTCTAGATCCCACCTACTGTCAACCCACAGTCAGGCACTCGAGGAGGTCAACAGAGGTGGTGGAGGAGGATGCAACTGATGACGAAGTTACCTTGCGCCTTCCTGGACAGAGTCGGAGTACTGGTAGCACGTCTACATCTGCATCCTCAGCCACCACTCTGCCTCTGAGCATTATTCGGGGTGGATCAACAGGTCGCATGGCCTCTAAGCCTTGCCTAGCCTGGTCCTTTTTTGACATAGAAAAAGATCGCCCAAATTATGTGATCTGTAAAATTTGTCATGGTTCTCTTAGTAGAGGTCAAAACCTCAGCAGTTTGACAACTTCTTCCATGAATCGTCACATGAATAAATATCATATGGCCTGGTGGGAAGCTCACCGTGCTGCAATGCGGCCTAGCGGAGCGAACCATCCACCGCCTGCCCCTTCCAGTGCATCCGCGTGCTCGTCATCTTCTAGGACTGTGGGGACAGCTGTCACACCTGTTTTTCCACCCACAACTTCCACCACTGTAACCGCAACAGGCAGTTTGCTTGGTAGGTCGTCAGTTGGTTTGGAAGTGGAAACAAATGAGTGTGTACAGCTCTCTCAGACATCGATAGCACCAACGTTGGATGAAGGCAACATCATGTCTCCGCCAGCACTTTCCTCACAAACCTGCATTTTTCCAGGGGCACCCTACTCAACACCGTCTACACACAGCAGCCAGATCTCTGTCCCTCAGATGTGGTCAAAAAAAAGGCCACTTCCTGCGACCCATGACAAAGCAAAGAGGTTGACTCTATCCCTCTGTAAGCTGTTGGCTACCGAAATGCTGCCTTTCCGCCTAGTGGACACACAGGATTTTGGAGACCTTATGTCTGTTGCTGTGCCCCAGTACCAGATGCCTAGTCGCCACTACTTCTCTAAGAAAGGTGTGCCCGCGCTACACCAGCATGTCGCACACAACATCACTGCTTCCTTGAGAAACTCTGTGTGTGAATGGGTGCATTTCACCACCGATACTTGGACCAGTAAGCATGGACAGGGACGTTACATGTCGCTGACTGGGCACTGGGTAACTATGGTGATAGATGGTGAAGGGTCTGCTGCACAAGTCTTGCCGTCCCCACGACTTGTGTGTCAATCCTCTGTCTGTCCAAGTTCCGCCACTGCTTCTGCATCCTCCACCTCATCTGGGTCCTCCACCTCCGCCCCAAGCCTGCCTGGTCAGGCCACCAGCGTTCTCACAGCGCAAAAGGAATCACGCACCCCTCATTACTATGCTGGCAGCAGAGCGCAACGGCATCAGGCGGTCTTTAGCTTGACATGTCTTGGGAATAAGAGTCACACAGCTGAGGAGTTGTGGTCAGCTCTGCGGTCCAAGTTTAATAAATGGTTGTCTCCACTCAACCTGCAGCCTGGTAAGGCCGTGTGCAACAATGCTGTAAACCTGGGTGCGGCCCTTCGCCTGGGCAAGGTGACACACGTACCTTGTATGGCTCATGTGTTGAACCTTGTCGTCCAGCAATTTTTAACACACTATCCCGGCCTAGATGGCCTTCTGAACAGGGCACGAAAACTGTCTGCTCACTTCCGCCGTTCAAGCGCCGCAGCTGAGCGACTTGCATCGCTCCAGAAGTCTTTCGGCCTGCCGGTTCATCGCCTGAAATGCGATGTGGCGACACGCTGGAATTCAACTCTCCACATGTTACAGCGACTGTGGCAGCACCGCCGAGCCCTGGTGCAATACGTCATGACGTATAGCCTGGGCCAACGAGATGCAGAGGTGGGTCAGATCACCCTGATGGAGTGGTCTCAGATCAAGGACCTATGCACCCTTCTGCAGAGTTTCGACATGGCGACGAATATGTTTAGCGCTGACAATGCCATTATCAGCATGACGATTCCAGTCATTTACATGCTGGAGCACACGCTAAACACTATTCGGAGTCAGGGGGTGGGACAACAGGAAGGGGATGAACTACAGGAGGATTCATATGCGCAAGACACAACAACATCACCAAGGTCCAGACGTTCATCATCACCAAGGCGGCAGGCATGGGACCATGGGGGACAGGGATCAACAAGGGCGCATGGTAGCAGGCGAGATGTTGAGGAAGGTGTAGGAGAACATGAAGAAATGGAGGACGAACTGTCCATGGACATGGAAGACTCAGCGGATGAGGGAGACCTTGGTCAAATTTCAGTTGAAAGAGGTTGGGGGGAGATGTCAGAGGAAGAAAGAACGGTTAGCACCTCTATGCCACAAACACAGCGTGGACTTGGTCCGCATGGCTGCGCAAGACACATGAGTGCCTTCTTGTTGCACTACCTCCAACATGACCCTCGTATTGTCAAAATTGGAAGTGATGATGACTACTCACTTGCCACACTATTAGATCCGCGGTACAAGTCCAAATTTTGTGACATAATTCCAACCATAGAAAGGGACGCACGTATGCAGGAGTATCAGCAGAAGCTGTTACTCGATCTTAGCTCGGCTTTTCCACCAAACAACCGTGCAGGTGCAGGGAGTCATTCTCCCAGTTGTAACTTGCCAAACATGGGACAGTCTCGTCATCTTCAACAGTCTACCCGTACCAGTAGGACCGTATCTGGTGCTGGTAACAGCAATTTTAAGGAATCTTTTCATAATTTTTTTAGACCCTCTTTTGCAAGGACACCAAAGACAACAAGTCTGACACATAGTCAATGGCTGGAGAGGATGATACAGGAGTATCTCCAAATGAACATCGATGCCATGACTTTGCAAATGGAGCCTTGCTCCTTTTGGGCTTCAAATCTAGAAAAATGGCCAGAGCTATCCAGTTACGCCTTGGAGATTTTGTCGTGTCCAGCTGCCAGCGTTGTCTCTGAACGTGTCTTCAGTGCTGCTGGGTGTGTGCTGACAGATAAGCGCACGCATCTGTCCAGTGACAATGTGGACAGACTGACGTTCATCAAAATGAACAAGTCATGGATCCAGAAGGAATTTACTACCCCTGTGTCATCCTGGGGAGAGTAAATGCTTGTGGATTTGGAATGTGCTTGATGCAAATCTAGCTGTGAAGTGTACAACTAGGGCACAAGTGCTGCCACTGAATGGGTGGGTGTGTGCGGGGCCCAATTTTTGGAAAAAAGGGAGACTCCGCTTGGAGTAACCCTTGCTTGCTGTGTTTTTAAAAGAAGCCAAGATGAACAGAGCTGGGATCAGGAAAGACTTTGCTACCTACCCCGGTGTCATCCTGGGGACGGTTAAGTATGGCGTATTTTTGAATGTGCTTGATGCAAATCTAGCTGTGAAGTGTACAACTGGGGCACAACTGCTGCCACTGAAGGGGTGGGTGTGTGTGGGGCCCAATTTTTGGAAAAAAGGGAGACTCCGCTTGGAGTAACCCTTGCTTACATTGTTTTTAAAAGAAGCCAAGATGAACAGAGCTGGGATCAGGAAAGACTTTGCTACCTACCCTGGTGTCATCCTGGGGACGGTTAATTATGGCGTATTTTTGAATGTGCTTGATGCAAATCTAGCTGTGAATTGTACAACTGGGGCACAACTGCTGCCACTGAAGGGGTGGGTGTGTGTGGGGCCCAATTTTTGGAAAAAAGGGAGACTCCGCTTGGAGTAACCCTTGCTTGCTGTGTTTTTAAAAGAAGCCAAGATGAACAGAGCTGGGATCAGGAGAGACTTTGCTACCTACCCCGGTGTCATCCTGTGGACGGATAAGAATGGCGTATTTTTGAATGTGCTTGATGCAAATCTAGCTGTGAAGTGTACAACTGGGGCACAACTGCTGCCACTGAAGGGGTGGGTGTGTGTGGGGCCCAATTTTTGGAAAAAAGGGAGACTACGCTTGGAGTAACCCTTGCTTACATTGTTTTTAAAAGAAGCCAAGATGAACAGAGCTGGGATCAGGAAAGACTTTGCTACCTACCCCGGTGTCATCCTGGGGACGGATAAGAATGGCGTATTTTTGAATGTGCTTGATGCAAATCTAGCTGTGAAGTGTACAACTGGGGCACAACTGCTGCCACTGAAGGGGTGGGTGTGTGTGGGGCCCAATTTTTGGAAAAAAGGGAGACTCCGCTTGGAGTAACCCTTGCTTACATTGTTTTTAAAAGAAGCCAAGATGAACAGAGCTGGGATCAGGAAAGACTTTGCTACCTACCCTGGTGTCATCCTGGAGACGGTTAATTATGGCGTATTTTTGAATGTGCTTGATGCAAATCTAGCTGTGAATTGTACAACTGGGGCACAACTGCTGCCACTGAAGGGGTGGGTGTGTGTGGGGCCCAATTTTTTGAAAAAAGGGAGACTCCGCTTGGAGTAACCCTTGCTTGCTGTGTTTTTAAAAGAAGCCAAGATGAACAGAGCTGGGATCAGGAAGACTTTGCTACCTACCCCGGTGTCATCCTGGGGACGGATAAGAATGGCGTATTTTTGAATGTGCTTGATGCAAATCTAGCTGTGAATTGTACAACTGGGGCACAACTGCTGCCACTGAAGGGGTGGGTGTGTGTGGGGCCCAATTTTTGGAAAAAAGGGAGACTCCGCTTGGAGTAACCCTTGCTTGCTGTGTTTTTAAAAGAAGCCAAGATGAACAGAGCTGGGATCAGGAAAGACTTTGCTACCTACCCCGGTGGTCATCCTGGGGACGGATAAGAATGGCGTATTTTTGAATGTGCTTGATGCAAATCTAGCTGTGAAGTGTACAACTGGGGCACAACTGCTGCCACTGAAGGGGTGGGTGTGTGTGGGGCCCAATTTTTGGAAAAAAGGGAGACTCCGCTTGGAGTAACCCTTGCTTGCTGTGTTTTTAAAAGAAGCCAAGATGAACAGAGCTGGGATCAGGAAAGACTTTGCTACCTACCCCGGTGTCATCCTGGGGACGGATAAGAATGGCGTATTTTTGAATGTGCTTGATGCAAATCTAGCTGTGAATTGTACAACTGGGGCACAACTGCTGCCACTGAAGGGGTGGGTGTGTGTGTGGCCCAATTTTTGGAAAAAAGGGAGACTCCGCTTGTAGTAACCCTTGCTTGCTGTGTTTTTAAAAGAAGCCAAGATGAACAGAGCTGGGATCAGGAAAGACTTTGCTACCTACCCCGGTGTCATCCTGGGGACGGATAAGAATGGCGTATTTTTTAATGTTCTTGATGCAAATCTAGCTGTGAATTGTACAACTGGGGCACAACTGCTGCCACTGAAGGGGTGGGTGTGTGTGGGGCCCAATTTTTGGAAAAAAGGGAGACTCCGCTTGGAGTAACCCTTGCTTGCTGTGTTTTTAAAAGAAGCCAAGATGAACAGAGCTGGGATCAGGAAAGACTTTGCTACCTACCCTGGTGTCATCCTGGGGACGGTTAATTATGGCGTATTTTTGAATGTGCTTGATGCAAATCTAGCTGTGAATTGTACAACTGGGGCACAACTGCTGCCACTGAAGGGGTGGGTGTGTGTGGGGCCCAATTTTTGGAAAAAAGGGAGACTCCGCTTGGAGTAACCCTTGCTTGCTGTGTTTTTAAAAGAAGCCAAGATGAACAGAGCTGGGATCAGGAAAGACTTTGCTACCTACCCCGGTGTCATCCTGGGGACGGATAAGAATGGTGTATTTTTGAATGTGCTTGATGCAAATCTAGCTGTGAATTGTACAACTGGGGCACAACTGCTGCCACTGAAGGGGTGGGTGTGTGTGGGGCCCAATTTTTGGAAAAAAAGGGAGACTACGCTTGGAGTCACCATGCGGTGTTTTACATGATTTTAGAAGGGCGTGCCATGCCTATATCTGTGTGTCCTCCTCTTTTTCCTTATCCAGCTGTTTTGTTTTCGCATGAGTATATGTCCTTGTCACTTTCCCATGTGTTTGTGTTGTGTTGTGAGTTGTTTGTCACCTTTTGGACACATTTGAGGGTGTTTTCTAGGTGTTTTTATGTGTTTGTGATTGCCTGCCATTGTTTCCTATGCAGTTCGAGTTCGGTTCGTCGAGCGTTCGACGAGCCGAACTCGAACGGGACCTCCGTTCGGCGAACCGACCTCGAGCCGAACCCGGGACGGTTCGCTCATCTCTACTTACAACATATCTACCTAAACATAAACAAAACCTTTTAACCCCCCTGAATACCCTTATTTGCTGAAGCCTCTCAGATAAGGCAGATGATGACAGTGGGAATGCAAACCACATAGCTCAGCAACACAGTCCTGGAAATCTTCTACAGCAACATTCAATGCAAACATCTGGCACTGTCCCTTTAAGATTTTAACTGTAACTGACATTCTGACAGAACAGAGCAAGCAAGTCTTATTGTTTATATAGTCTGCCTAAGCAGAACAGATATGTGTTTTAGTACCAAAACAAAGTGTTGCATGAACACACTCCTGGGACCAGCCTACCGTACCCGGGTACTCTGGTGTCCAGCTGCCATAAATGGAGACTTGAAGATCCTCTCACGGTGATCATTATAGCCAGCAACTGAAGAATGACGGTCTCTAGCACAGGATGCTGCTCACACACATTACGGTCCTCCTCACCAAACTCTAACACGAGTCTCCTCACTATCCACCTAAACGTTTCTGCGGCCGCTCCTTTCTGTTACGCACACCTTTCACTTTTCCTTCAGCTCACATACAGCACCTTCTCCGGTCTCCAAGTCAACAGCCAAGACCGTTTTGCTGTTGCTATAGTGACCAAACAGTCAAAGGCAGATGCAAAACAGTGGCCCCTTGTGGGTGGTTAGCAACAATGCATACAATGGACAGTAAATAAGCCTTTTGCATTTACAGTGAATAAAGGTAATTTATACACTCTTACCCTTTTACATGTGAATAACAATGCAAACAATGAACGGCAAATAAGCATCTTGCATTCACAGTGGATAAAGGTCATCAATACACCCTCACCCTATCACATCATATCCATGTGACGGTTCATGGACGAAGTACTCAAACTAGTGAGTTTTTGGCCTCTTCTTAGAGATTGGTGACAAATCTTACCGATGACATGAATTGGGAGATCCTTTGCGATGTCAACAAAGGCCCAGACTAGGCAAGGCTTAGAGCCCATGAGACCTGCAGAGCCACCATGACTTGAGTTGTGGCTGAGGATGCAGTTGTTGAAGTGATTCCAGTACTCCGTCTCTGTCCAGGAGGCACAATCTAATCTCGTCGTCAGTAGCATCCTCCTCCTGTGTGTTGACAGTAAGTGGGATCTCAAACCTCATCATCACCCTGTGTGTTATCACTCCCCTCGTCCTCTGAGCCAACCTCTTCTTTCCCTGACCGAATAGTAAAGTTGCCGTTCCAATCAGGTATCTGAGTCTCATCAGCACTAGATGGACCTAGGTCTTTTTTCAACCTATGTAACTAACAATGTAACTATGTAGCATGTTCCTCATTGTCTCCACCAAGAGGAGCTACAGTTTGGGAATGAGGGTCTAAATTATGCTCAGAACCTTCTTCATCTGGGCCTGGATCCGACTCACAAAGCTTCTGGGCATCAGTGCACATCATTTCCTTGTCTTGACTCACTGCAGCTTTGGAGCAGACCTCTGATTCCCAGGCTATAGTGTGACTAAACAGCTCTGCAGACTCAACCATCTCTGCTACCCCATACTCAGCAGGGCGGGTGGAGACTTGAGAGCTGGTAGGAAGCAAGTGCGGTTGGGGTGACACCACAGAGGAATGGAGTATTTGGGATATTGAATTTGAGGTGGAGGAAAGGCCACTTCATGGAGCACTTTAGATCCATTCAAGCACCTGCTCTTTTACTGCCTCATCTACATTTGGTAGCGATGGTCGTGTCCGTAAGAAAGGGATCATATCAGATTGTCCACGGAAAGAAGTAGACATCTTACTTTGGCTGGAAGATGGTCTTTCTTCAGCAGATGTTACTGTTACTTTCCCACCTACCCCACGAACACAAACTTTTTTTTCTCTTTCCAACACGCCTGTTCCCCTGTCCACCAGCATCTGGCCTTTTTCCACTCATTTTGTAGATGACCAAATTTGCAACTCTGCAGGGACACCCTACTCAACGCCGTCTCACCACAGCAGCCAGCCCTCGCTCCCTCAGATGTGGACAAGTAAACGACCATTTCCTCCTATCCATGACAAAGCTGTGAGATTCATTCTGTGCACCACTGGTGTTTATTGGAAAAGACGATCTAAGATTGTGTAACAGGCACTTCTGCTGATGCTCCTGCATACATGCATCCTTTTCAATGGCAGGAATTATGTGGCCAATTTTTGTCTTGTACCTGTGATCTAAGAGTGTGGCAACCCAGTAGTCAGCATTACTTCATATTCTGACAATCCAAGGGTCATGTTGTAGGTAGTGCAGCAAATAGGCTCTCATGTGTCTTGCACATCCAGGAAGACCAAGTCCTTGCTCTGTTGTTGGAGGGAAAGTGAGAATCATGCTTCCTTCCTCTGCCCTCTCCCCCCAACCTCGCACAACAGAAATGTGATCAAGGTGTCCCTCATCTGCTGAGTCTTCCATGCCCATCGCCAGTTAATCATTCATTTCTTCCTGGGCTCCTGCACATGCCTCAACAGTTTGGCTGCTACCATGCGCCCTTGTTAATCCCTCTCCACCACCGTCGCATGCCTGCCGCCTTGGTGCTGCTGACCGTCTGGACTTTGGAGATCTTGTTATCCTTTCCGCATATCACTCCTCCTGTACTTCCTCCCCTTCCTCTTGTCCCACCACCTGACTCGGAATACTGTTTATAGTGTGCTCCAGCATGTAGATTACCGGAATTGTCATGTTGATAATGGCATCGTCAGTGCTCAACATCTTCGTCGTCATTTCGAAACTGTGCAGAAGAGTGCAAAGGTCCTTAATCTGAGACCACTCCAGCACCGTGATCTGCCCCACCTCTGGATCTCATTGGCCCAGGCTATACGTCATATTGTATTTTAGCAGGGCTGCCACAGTCGCTGCCACATGTGCAGAATCGAATTCCTGCATGTCGGCACATCGCATTTCAGCCAGTGAACTGGCAGGCCGAAAGACTTCTGGAGCGATGCAAGTCGTTGAGCTGCGGGGTGTGAACGGCGGAAGTGAGCACATAGCAAACATGCCCTTTGCAGAAGCCCTTGTAGGCCAGGATAGTGGTTTAAAAATTGCTAGACAACCATGTTCAACACGTGAGCCATACAAGGCACGTGTGTCACATTGCCCCGGCAAACGGCCGCACCCAGGTTTGCAGCATTGTTGCACACGGCCTTCCCTGGCTGCAGGTTGAGTGGAGACAACTATTGATGAAACTCGGTCTCCAAACTCGAGCTTACCGTCCACAACTCCTCAGCGGTGTGACTCACATTTCCCATACATTTCAAAATAAAGAGTCGACCGCCTGATGAAGTTGAGTTCTGCTGCCAGCATAGTAAGGAGGTGTGCGGGATTCTTTGTGCGCAGTTACAATGCGGGTAGCCTTACCAGACAGGCTTTGATGTTTCTTGTTCTTGATGGTCCTGATGAAGGGGGCAGAGGCTCCGGAAACGCGTTGACCCATATGATTAATAAAGCGACATTAATCTGAACATCTGCTGGAGTGATCTCTTTGGCGCAGCAAGTGAACACCTTCCTCCTTTACTCTCTGTGATCTGCTGTCTGCTGGTGGCTGCTGCCTGGGATCCGCTAATACATGCGTTTATAGTAGTTGTGGCTTTCACAACTACATTTGGTGAGTACCCTGACTCCCCCCTCCCCACCCCGTACGTATTGGGGTAAAACCCTATTTGCGCTTGGTTTTTCCACAGTCTTCTCCACCAGACAGGCTTAGGCAGAGGTGGAGGACTGAGACAAGGTGGAGGAGGCAGAAGCAGTGGAGGAACTTCTACATACAGAGGATTGATGCACAACTCGTGGGGACGGCAAGATTTGTACAGCAGACCCTTCTCCATCTCTCACCATAGTTTCCCAGTGCCCAGTCAGCGACATGTAACGCCCCTGTCCATGCTTACTGGTCCAAGTATCTGTGGTGAAATGCACCCTGTCACACACAGAGTTTCTCAAGGAAGCGATGAAGTTGTGTGTGACTGTAAGGGGGTGTAAGGCTCGATCACCCCGAACCTGTGTGTATGATGTATATGTAAAATGTGTAATATGTAAAGTCCATGTTATAGTGTCATGTTATATGTAAAGTGTATTTTATAGTGTAATGTAATACGTAAAGTCCATGTTATAGTGTAATGTAATATGTAAAGTCCATGTTATAGTGTAATGTAATATGTAAAGTCTATGTTATAGTGTAATGTAATATCTAAAGTCCATGTTATAGTGTAATGTAATGTATTCAAATGTCCAATAGGTGGCCACAGTGTGTGGGCTGTTTCCCTAGTGATCCCAAACAGTGAGGGGGAGGAGTCTAGTTTGAAAAAGAGTGGTTAGAAATCAGTTGGTGAGGAAGGTCCTTGAGGAGAAGTACACTGCATCAGTGAGAGGCGTAGTGCAGAAAAAGCCCAGTAAAATTAATTTGGTGTGGCCTTCTGGGCCGAATCCGGTTATTTTTTCGGACACAAAAAGCGGTCCAGAAAAAGAGTGGCTATTCCCTGATGAGATCTTACAAATCCTTCAGTGAGAAAAGAATTAGTGGGCCTCTAGAGGGAAGAGTGGTCCTGACTGACTGAAAAGACGGTTGAGTCTACCGTGGCTAGTGTAATTGGGTACCCCAATGTGAGCCCGAACACCAGAGAAACAGTCAGCCGGATGATATGTAAAGAAAAATGAAATTTTGTGAGAAAGAAAAAGATATTCCCTGTAACGTTCAAGCAAAGTGCCCGCCTAACACAAGAAAAAGGAATGTATATGAGTTGACAAGTAAAGAAATTTAGTTAAAAGATCCTGCTACCTGTGTCTGTGTCTGTGACGCCTGAAGAGAAAATGCGCTATATACTGAATTGAACTGGAGTGGCGGTTGGGGCGCAGAGCAAGAGTACCGGGCTGCGCAACAGCCAGAGGGCAGTATCTGCCATGACTACAATGGCCCTCGGTCGCCCCTCTAACATGACATGCTGGTGTGGTGCAGGCACACCTTTCTTGGAGAAGTAGTGGCGACTGGGCACTGTGACAGGCATAAGGTCTCAAAAATCCTCTGTGTCCACCAGGCGGAAAGGCAGCATTTCTGAAGCCATCAGCTTGCAGATGCTGAAAGTCAACCTCTTAGGCATGTCATGCCCTTCTAAAATCATGTAAAACACAGCAAGGGGACTCCAACAAGAGTCTCCATGTTTTCCAAAAATTTGGCCACAGACAGCACTTAAGTGGCATCAATTGTCCCACAGTTGCAAACTTAAAATGTTGATTTGCTTGAAGCACAATCAAAAATACAGAAGCCTTTACTCTCCCCAGGATGACACAGGGGTAGAAAAGTCCTTGCAGATCCATGATTTGTCCACATTGTCACTGGACAGACGCGTGCGCTCATCTGTCAGCACACCTCCAGCAGCACTGAATAACGTTCCGGAGAACGCTGGCTGCAGGACACGACAAGATCCCCAAGGCGTAAGTGGCGAGCTCAGGCCATTTTTCCAGATTGGAAGCCCAAAATGAGCAAGGCTCAAGTTGCACAGTCATGGCATCGATGTTCACTTGCAGATTCTCCTATATCTGTGTTTCCTCCTCCTTTTACTCATCCAGCTCTTTTCTTTCAGCATGCGTATATGTACTTGTCACTTTTGAAATGTGTTTGTGGTGTCTTCTGAGTTGTTTGTCACCTTTTGGACACCTTAGAAGGTGTTTTCGATGTGTTTGTATCTGTTTGTGTTTGCCTCCCATTGTTTTTAATTGGGTTTGACGGTGTTCGACGAACATTCCTTCGAACGTTCGACTAACACACCGGCCGTTCGACGAACCGAACGGAACTCGAACACTAGGGGGTGGCTTATCTCTAGTCATTATCAAAATTCTTCATTCAGGTAAAATCTGTGTTCAGTGAAGACTTTCCCATTACTGAGATAGGAGATGGCAGTTGTTACTGAGGAGATTCTATGTAGATAGAAGAGGGAGAAGGGGGTGAAGCTCTGCCTCTAGCTCCTCCCTCTAGCTCCTCTCTATACCTTTAGCTCATCCTCCTACTTTCAGCTCCTCCCTTCTCTCATCATCATAGAATCTCATCAATAATCGCTGCCATCTCTGATCTCAGAAATGGGAAAGTCTTCACTGAATACATGTTTTATCCCAGAATTGAGAAGTTTGATAATGACTGATCAATTCTGGCAGAGAAAGAAGCAAATGTCTCTGATAACATATATTACAAAGTTGTTTGTTTTCATGTGTGCTAATGATTTATGGGAACAAATTAAAATGACGGTTAAGCTTTAAGGTAATTCTCTTATGAGGGGGCTAAAAGTTCTGCTGTTTATCCACATAGAAATTGACAGAACAAGAAACATAAGCAGTGATGCTGTAACCCAAATGCAAACTACAGTAAGACTTAAGGCCGCTTTACACGCTACGATATATCTAACGATATGCCGTCGGGGTCACATCATTAGTGACGCACATCCGGCATCATTTGACATATCGTAGTGTGTAACAGCTACGTACGACTGTGAACGAGCAAAAATACTCACCTTATCGTTGCTCATTGACACGTCGCTCATTTTCTAAAAATCGAACGTCCTTCTGTGCACTTTTTGTTCATCGTTCCCAAAGCAGCATACATCGCACCTTGTGACACCCCGGGAACGATGAACTGCAGCTTACCTGCAGCCGCCGGCAATGCGGAAGGAAAGTGGTGGGCAAGATGTTTACGTTCCGCTCATCTCCGCCCCTCGGCTCTCTATTGGCCGGCCGCTGTGTGACGTCGCTGTGACGCCGAATGTCCGTCCCCCTTCAGGAAGAGGATGTTTACCACCCACAGCGAGGTTGTTTATGAAGGTAAGTATGTGTGACGGGGGTTTACGACTTTGTGCGACACGGGCAACAAATTGCCCGTGCCGCACAAACGATGGGGGCGGGTGCGATCGCAAATGCGATCGCACGACATATCGACACGTGTAAAGCAGGCTTTAGTGATGGGCAGACCCAGACAGTTTCAAAAGTATCCAGCCGGACTCAGGCCAAAAGTTCTCAGTGTACCTTAATTAATAATCCCAATTCAGCAACTTGGGTAATAAAAAAAAAGGAAAAAAAATAAAGCAAGCGCGCTATACTTACCGAGTCTTTGTTGCAGCTGTAACTGCTTCAGGGCCACTCACATTATTGCTCATCCATATTCATTGTTTCTTCACCCACCGTCAGTCCCCATGTCTGTAGTTGGTTGTAATCAGACACGCCCCCAGCCTGTGTGAAAGTATCTGATTGCAACCAATCACAGACCGTGTCTGCATGTCACTATCATGATATCAAAATAAATAAAGAAATAAATAGACATGGTCCCCTCATATTATGATACTTAGCACAGATGAAGCATACGGCTGCAGGCTGCAGGCCCGAGCCGTGCACTTATCTTGGCTGTGTATCAAACAAGAGGAACAGTGTGCGTCTTTTATTTTAATTATTTTGAAAAAAATATTTTAAAAAATGGTGTGTGGGCTCCACAATTTTGATACCCAGCCATGATAAAACCCCACAGCTGGTGCTCGTATTCTCAGGCTGAGGAGACCCATGGTTATTGGGTCCTCCCAGCCTAAAAATAGTAGACTGCAGCCATCCAGAATTGTTGCACCCATTAAATGTGACAATCTGATTGTCCTGCTGTGGTGGCAATCGGGGTAATAAGGTTAATAACAGTCCACAGCTGCCACTAAGCCCTGGATTTGTAATGGGAAGCGTCTATTACACCTCTCCATTACTAATCTGTAAGTGCAAAGAATATAAAATACAAAAAACCCACTCTCTTTCACAAATGTATTAACTTCCAAAACACCCAGGTCCTACAAAGTTTCCAGGTCTGCTACATCTGAAGTGACAGCGGGCAGGCATAGAACAATAACAGCTTGCTGTGAGCTTCAGGCAGAGACTGAGTCAATGATGTCACTCAGGTTATTTGCAGTCACAGCTGGTGGTTCTGTTTTTTTGCATTTTTGGGCTAAAAGATGCAAATTTGGTGATGAAATTGTTATACCATATTCATGTACCTAATCTACACCTCTTGGCAAAAAAAAAACACATCAAAACCGCATGCGATATGATACGGTAGTGATGTGATTTTTTTTTTGCCAGGAGGTGCAGATTGGGTGGAGAAATATGGTGTAAAAATTTCACCACCCTGAGGAGAGGTCACTGAGTTAAATGAGGTCACCTGAGGTCTAGTGATCTGCGATCACAGGTGAAGGACCGTAGGTGTCTTCAGCTTTGACAGCAAAAAACCTGAGTGATGTCACCACTCACCATAAAGCTCATTCTCTGC
The DNA here is from genome assembly GCF_048569485.1 of Anomaloglossus baeobatrachus. Taxonomy (NCBI): domain Eukaryota; kingdom Metazoa; phylum Chordata; class Amphibia; order Anura; family Aromobatidae; genus Anomaloglossus; species Anomaloglossus baeobatrachus. Next base: position 141,420,544 of record NC_134358.1, read on the forward strand.
CTGAAGCCCACACTTGGGGGCCACCACACCAGGGTAATTGGGAAGTGCTGGGTAAAGTTACAGCGTGATTTTCACATTCTATGGTTGCGGCAATCCGGGGTGGCTGCTGGCTGCTATTTTTTAGCTGGGCGGGCCCAAGAAGCATGGGTCTCCCCAGGCTCAGAATATCAGCCCCCCATCTGTCGAGCTTTATCATGGCTGGGTATCAAAATTGGGGGGACCACATGTTGTTTTTTTATATTATTTATTTAATTAATTTAAAAAAAAGCTGCATGCGGTTCCTCTTACTTTGATACACAGCCAAGTAAAGCGGACGTCTGGGGGCTGCAGCCTGTAGTTATATGCTTTATCTGTGCTGAGTATCATAATATGGGGAGACCCTACGCCAATATATTTATTTATATTTATACCACAATATAGGCTCACAGACAGGGTCTGCACAGGCTGGACGAACGTCTGAGTGCAACCAATCACATCACAGATGCCAGGACTGTCGGGGAGTTGTGAAGCAGTGAATATGCATGAAGGCATATGAGCAGCCCCAGAAGAAGAGTGAGCTGCCGGAAAGCAGTTACAGCCATGTGGGAGACTTGGTAAATGTAGCATGTTTGATCCAGTCTCTTATCCCTTCCACCATTATTTTTAAGAGTCCGATTCTAGCCCCCATAAACTTATATGGGGACCGGCATCTGGCAAGATATCTGGGATCAATTCTGGACCTGAATTGATTTTATTTTATTTTATTTTTTAAATCTGGGTATTCCTGCCGATCCCGAATATCTGCGAGTTCACTCATCACTAGTAAAAATACATTTCTCCAGAAGTGAGCAGATGTAGCAGAGTGGAGTTTGTTAGATGATCTTATTATTACACATTGCAGCTTTTTGTGGGGGGAAAAATTGAATTCTGGAAATCCATTCCAAATCCATTCTGG